>NW_027310288.1:0-12500 GCF_047496795.1 Chiloscyllium punctatum
AACCTCACTGCGGAAAAAACTACAAGTGGCACTGAATGGGTCTGAATTCCAAATTTGACTGCATCGGTCTGGAACTCGGTCCGGTCAAAACCGTTTGGATTTTTCTCGGTCCGGACTTCCGCGACAGACAAAGTTAAAGTTTTCGGGCTGCAGGCACAAAACGACAGCTGGCCATTTGCCGGGCTCAATTCACCCAATTCCTCCGGCACTTCGGAGCACATGTTCGGTGTAAGTTTGCGAATCTTTCCCGATGCTGCAGCATTTTCTCCGCTGACACTTAGAATATTTTTCACACTTTGCTGAAAATTTTTCTAAGTGTTTTTTTCCAAGTTTTCCTGGTTACTGATTTCTTCTTTTTAAACATTTTTCTAAGTTTTTCTGGTTACTGATTTCTTCTTTTTAAACATTTTTCGCAGTTTGTCTGGTTACTGATTTCTTCTTTTTAAACATTTTTCGCCGTTTTTCTGGTTACTGATTTCTTCTTTTTAAACATTTTTCGCCGTTTTTCTGGTTACTCATTTCTTCTTTTTAAACATTTTTCTAAGTTTTTCTGGTTACTGATTTCTTCTTTTTAAACATTTTTCTAAGTTTTTCTGGTTACTCATTTCTTCTTTTTAAACATTTTTCTAAGTTTTTCTGGTTACTCACTTCTTCTTTTTAAACATTTTTCTAAGTTTTTCTGGTTACTGATTTCTTCTTTTTAAACATTTTTCGCCGTTTTTCTGGTTACTGATTTCTTCTTTTTAAACATTTTTCGCCGTTTTTCTGGTTACTGATTTCTTCTTTTTAAACATTTTTCTAAGTTTTTCTGGTTACTCATTTCTTCTTTTTAAACATTTTTCTAAGTTTTTCTGGTTACTGATTTCTTCTTTTTAAACATTTTTCTAAGTTTTTCTGGTTACTCATTTCTTCTTTTTAAACATTTTTCTAAGTTTTCCTGGTTACTCACTTCTTCTTTTTAAACATTTTTCTAAGTTTTTCTGGTTACTGATTTCTTCTTTTTAAACATTTTTCTAAGTTTTTCTGGTTACTCATTTCTTCTTTTTAAACATTTTTCTAAGTTTTTCTGGTTACTGACTTCTTCTTTTAAACATTTTTCGCAGTTTGTCTGGTTACTGATTTCTTCTTTTTAAACATTTTTCGCCGTTTTTCTGGTTACTGATTTCTTCTTTTTAAACATTTTTCTAAGTTTTTCTGGTTACTCACTTCTTCTTTTTAAACATTTTTCTAAGTTTTCCTGGTTACTGATTTCTTCTTTTTAAACATTTTTCTAAGTTTTTCTGGTTACTGATTTCTTCTTTTTAAACATTTTTCTAAGTTTTTCTGGTTACTGATTTCTTCTTTTTAAACATTTTTCGCAGTTTGTCTGGTTAATGATTTCTTCTTTTTAAACATTTTTCTAAGTTTGTCTGGTTACTGATTTCTTCTTTTTAACATTTTTCTAAGTTTTTCTGGTTACTCACTTCTTCTTTTTAAACATTTTTCTAAGTTTTCCTGGTTACTCATTTCTTCTTTTTAAACATTTTTCGCAGTTTTTCTGGTTACTGATTTCTTCTTTTTAAACATTTTTCTAAGTTTTCCTGGTTACTGATTTCTTCTTTTTAAACATTTTTCTAAGTTTTTCTGGTTACTGATTTCTTCTTTTTAAACATTTTTCTAAGTTTTTCTGGTTACTGATTTCTTCTTTTTAAACATTTTTCTAAGTTTTTCTGGTTACTCACTTCTTCTTTTTAAACATTTTTCTAAGTTTTTCTGGTTACTCACTTCTTCTTTTGAAACATTTTTCTAAGTTTTTCTGGTTACTGATTTCTTCTTTTTAAACATTTTTCTAAGTTTTTCTGGTTACTGATTTCTTCTTTTTAAACATTTTTCGCAGTTTGTCTGGTTACTGATTTCTTCTTTTTAAACATTTTTCGCCGTTTTTCTGGTTACTGATTTCTTCTTTTTAAACATTTTTCTAAGTTTTTCTGGTTACTCACTTCTTCTTTTTAAACATTTTTCTAAGTTTTTCTGGTTACTGATTTCTTCTTTTTAAACATTTTTCGCAGTTTTTCTGGTTACTGATTTCTTCTTTTTAAACATTTTTCTAAGTTTTTCTGGTTACTGATTTCTTCTTTTTAAACATTTTTCTAAGTTTTTCTGGTTACTCACTTCTTCTTTTTAAACATTTTTCTAAGTTTTCCTGGTTACTGATTTCTTCTTTTTAAACATTTTTCGCAGTTTGTCTGGTTACTGATTTCTTCTTTTTAAACATTTTTCGCAGTTTTTCTGGTTACTGATTTCTTCTTTTTAAACATTTTTCTAAGTTTTTCTGGTTACTGATTTCTTCTTTTTAAACATTTTTCTAAGTTTTTCTGGTTACTGATTTCTTCTTTTTAAACATTTTTCTAAGTTTTTCTGGTTACTCACTTCTTCTTTTTAAACATTTTTCTAAGTTTTTCTGGTTACTCACTTCTTCTTTTGAAACATTTTTCTAAGTTTTTCTGGTTACTGATTTCTTCTTTTAAACATTTTTCGCAGTTTGTCTGGTTACTGATTTCTTCTTTTTAAACATTTTTCGCCGTTTTTCTGGTTACTGATTTCTTCTTTTTAAACATTTTCTAAGTTTTTCTGGTTACTCACTTCTTCTTTTTAAACATTTTTCTAAGTTTTTCTGGTTACTGATTTCTTCTTTTAAACATTTTTCGCAGTTTTTCTGGTTACTGATTCTTCTTTTTAAACATTTTTCTAAGTTTTTCTGGTTACTGATTTCTTCTTTTTAAACATTTTTCTAAGTTTTTCTGGTTACTCACTTCTTCTTTTTAAACATTTTTCTAAGTTTTCCTGGTTACTGATTTCTTCTTTTTAAACATTTTTCGCAGTTTGTCTGGTTACTGATTTCTTCTTTTTAAACATTTTTCGCAGTTTTTCTGGTTACTGATTTCTTCTTTTTAAACATTTTTCTAAGTTTTTCTGGTTACTGATTTCTTCTTTTTAAACATTTTTCTAAGTTTTTCTGGTTACTCACTTCTTCTTTTTAAACATTTTTCTAAGTTTTTCTGGTTACTCACTTCTTCTTTTGAAACATTTTTCTAAGTTTTTCTGGTTACTGATTTCTTCTTTTTAAACATTTTTCGCAGTTTGTCTGGTTACTGATTCTTCTTTTTAAACATTTTTCGCCGTTTTTCTGGTTACTGATTTCTTCTTTTTAAACATTTTTCTAAGTTTTTCTGGTTACTCACTTCTTCTTTTAAACATTTTTCTAAGTTTTTCTGGTTACTGATTTCTTCTTTTTAAACATTTTTCGCAGTTTTTCTGGTTACTGATTTCTTCTTTTTAAACATTTTTCTAAGTTTTTCTGGTTACTGATTTCTTCTTTTTAAACATTTTTCTAAGTTTTTCTGGTTACTGACTTCTTCTTTTTAAACATTTTTCTAAGTTTTCCTGGTTACTGATTTCTTCTTTTTAAACATTTTTCGCAGTTTGTCTGGTTACTGATTTCTTCTTTTTAAACATTTTTCGCAGTTTTTTCTGGTTACTGATTTCTTCTTTTTAAACATTTTTCTAAGTTTTTTCTGGTTACTGATTTCTTCTTTTTAAACATTTTTCTAAGTTTTTCTGGTTACTCACTTCTTCTTTTTAAACATTTTTCTAAGTTTTTCTGGTTACTCACTTCTTCTTTTGAAACATTTTTTCTAAGTTTTTCTGGTACTGATTTCTTCTTTTTAAACATTTTTCTAAGTTTTTCTGGTTACTGATTTCTTCTTTTTGTCTGGTTACTGATTTCTTCTTTTAAACATTTTTCGCCGTTTTTCTGGTTACTGATTTCTTCTTTTTAAACATTTTTCTAAGTTTTTCTGGTTACTCACTTCTTCTTTTTAAACATTTTTCTAAGTTTTTCTGGTTACTGATTTCTTCTTTTTAAACATTTTTCGCAGTTTTTCTGGTTACTGATTTCTTCTTTTTAAACATTTTTCTAAGTTTTTCTGGTTACTGATTTCTTCTTTTTAAACATTTTTCTAAGTTTTTCTGGTTACTCACTTCTTCTTTTTAAACATTTTTCTAAGTTTTCCTGGTTACTGATTTCTTCTTTTTAAACATTTTTCGCAGTTTGTCTGGTTACTGATTTCTTCTTTTTAAACATTTTTCGCAGTTTTTCTGGTTACTGATTTCTTCTTTTTAAACATTTTTCTAAGTTTTTCTGGTTACTCACTTCTTCTTTTATAACATTTTTCTAAGTTTTCCTGGTTACTGATTTCTTCTTTTAAACATTTTTCTAAGTTTTCCTGGTTACTGATTTCTTCTTTTTAAACATTTTTCTAAGTTTTTCTGGTTACTCATTTCTTCTTTTTAAACATTTTTCGCAGTTTTTCTGGTTACTGATTTCTTCTTTTTAAACATTTTCCTAAGTTTTCCTGGTTACTGATTTCTTCTTTTTAAACATTTTTCTAAGTTTTCCTGGTTACTCATTTCTTCTTTTTGATCATTTTTCTAAGTTTTCCTGGTTACTGATTTCTTCGTTTTGAACATTTTCTAAGTTTTCCTGGTTACTCACTTCTTCTTTTCAAACATTTTTCTTCGTTTTTCTGTTTACTCATTTAGCACTTTCAGGCACTTTCCGATCATTTCCTCGTTCCCGATTTCACCCTTTAAAACGCTTTCGGGCATTTCCCTAAGTTTTGCGGTTCACTCGTTTGGGACTCACTGACACCTTCTCTAGCTTCCCTGCTCACTTTTTCGTACTGTTGAGAAAATTCGAACCCTTTCCTTAACTATGCCGGTTACTGACTTCACCGCTTCAGACCCTTGTCCCCGTAATGAAAGATACCATTTCCCACCGTGGGAAATGCACGAAAATCGGACTGAACACGGGGGAGGCTCCCCCCTCGAAGGCGAGACCGTCGGCAGAACCGCCGGGTCAAACCCGGCTGAGCTACCCGGCTTACAAGTCTCAAAGTCGGTATGAGCAGTCACGTCCACCCCCATTCCCTTTTGGACCACTTCCCACGGTTCCAAATGCATGAAAATCGGCCTGTACACGGGGGAGGCACCCGCCTCGAAGACGAGACCGTCGGCAGAACCGCCGGGTCAAACCCGGCTGAGCTACCCGGCTCGGAAGCGCCAAAGTCGGGTTGAGCAGTCACATTCACTCCCATCCCCTTTTGGGCAACTTCCCACGGTTGGAAATGCATGGAAATCGGACTGAACACGGGGAGGCTCCCCCCTCGAAGGCGAGACCGTCGGCAGAACCGCCGGATCAAACCCGGCTGAGCTACCCGGCTTACAAGTCTCAAAGTCGGTATGAGCAGACACGTCCACCCCCATTCCCTTTTGGACCACTTCCCACGGTTCGAAATGCATGAAAATCGGCCTGTATACGGGGAGGCACCCGCCTCGAAGACGAGACCGTCGGCAGAACCGCCGGGTCAAACCCGGCTGAGCTACCCGGCTCGGAAGCGCCAAAGTCGGGTTGAGCAGTCACATTCACTCCCATCCCCTTTTGGGCAACTTCCCACGGTTGGAAATGCATGGAAATCGGACTGAACACGGGGAGGCTCCCCCTCGAAGGCGAGACCGTCGGCAGAACCGCCGGATCAAACCCGGCTGAGCTACCCGGCTTACAAGTCTCAAAGTCGGTATGAGCAGACACGTCCACCCCCATTCCCTTTTGGACCACTTCCCACGGTTCGAAATGCATGAAAATCGGCCTGTATACGGGGGAGGCACCCGCCTCGAAGACGAGACCGTCGGCAGAACCGCCGGGTCAAACCCGGCCGGGCTACCCGGGTTAGAAGCCCTAGAGTCGGGTTGAGCAGTCACAATCACTCCCATCCCCTTTTGAACCTGTTCCCACCGTTGGAAATGCACGAAAATCGGCCTGTACACGGGGAGGCTCCCCCCTCGAAGGCGAGACCGTCGGCAGAACCGCCGGGTCAAACCCGGCTGAGCTACCCGGCTTACAAGTCTCGAAGTCGGGTTGAGCAGTCACATTCACTCCCATCGACTTTTGGGCAACTTCCCACCGTTGCAAATGCATGAAAATCGGCCTGTACACGGGGGAGGCACCCGCCTCGAAGTCGAGACCGTCGGCAGAACCGCCGGGTCCAACCCGGCTGAGCTACCCGGCTTACAAGTCTCAAAGCCGGGTTGGGCAGTCACGTTCACCCCCATTCCCTTTTGGATCACTTCCCACGGTTCGAAATGCACGAAAACCGGCCTGTACACGGGGGAGGGTCCGCCCTCGAAGGCGAGACCGTCGGCAGAACCGCCGGGTCAAACCTGGCTGAGCTACCCGGCTTACAAGTCTCAAAGTCGGGTTGAGCAGTCACGTTCACTCCCATCGACTTTTAGACCACTTCCCACGGTTCGAAATGCACGAAAATCGGCCTGTACACGGGGGAGGCACCCGCCTCGAAGACGAGACCGTCGGCAGAACCGCCGGGTCAAACCCGGCCGAGCTACCCGGCTTAAAAGTCTCAAAGTCGGTATGAGCAGTCACATTCACCCCCATTCCCTTTTGGACCACTTCCCACGGTTGGAAATGCATGAAAATCGGCCTGGACACGGGGGAGGCTCCCCCCTCGATGACGAGACCGTCGGCAGAACCGCCGGAACAAACCCGGCTGAGCTACCCGGCTTACAAGTCTCAAAGTCGGTATGAGCAGACACGTCCACCCCCATTCCCTTTTGGACCACTTCCCACCGTTGGAAATGCACGAAAATCGGCCTGTACACGGGGGAGGCACCGGCCTCGAAGACGAGACCGTCGGCAGAACCGCCGGGTCAAACCCGGCTGAGCTACCCGGCTTACAAGTCTCAAAGTCGGGTTGAGCAGTCACATTCACTCCCATCGACTTTTGGGCAACTTCCCACGGTTCGAAATGCACAAGATTCGGCCTGAACACGGGGGACGCTCCCCCCTCGAAGGCGAGACCGTCGGCAGACCCGCCGGGTCAAACCCGGCTGAGCTACCCGGCTCGGAAGCGCCAAAGTCGGTATGAGCAGTCACGTTCACTCCCATCCCCTTTTGGACCGCTTCCCACGGTACGAAATGCATGAAAATCGGCCTGTACACGGGGGAGGCACCCGCCTCGAAGACGAGACCGTCGGCAGAACCGCCGGGTCAAACCCGGCTGAGCTACCCGGCTTACAAGTCTCAAAGTCGGGTTGAGCAGTCACATTCACTCCCATCGACTTTTGGGCAACTTCCCACGGTTCGAAATGCACAAAATTCGGCCTGAACACGGGGGACGCTCCCCCCTCGAAGGCGAGACCGTCGGCAGAACCGCCGGGTCAAACCCGGCTGAGCTACCCGGCTTAAAAGTCTCAAAGTCGGTATGAGCAGTCACATTCACCCCCATTCCCTTTTGGACCACTTCCCACGGTTGGAAATGCATGAAAATCGGCCTGGACACGGGGGAGGCTCCCCCCTCGATGACGAGACCGTCGGCAGAACCGCCGGAACAAACCCGGCTGAGCTACCCGGCTTACAAGTCTCAAAGTCGGTATGAGCAGACACGTCCACCCCCATTCCCTTTTGGACCACTTCCCACCGTTGGAAATGCACGAAAATCGGCCTGTACACGGGGGAGGCACCGGCCTCGAAGACGAGACCGTCGGCAGAACCGCCGGATCAAACCCGGCCGAGCTACCCGGGTTAGAAGCCTCAGAGTCGGGTTGAGCAGTCACGTCCACCCCCATTCCCTTTTGGACCACTTCCCACGGTTCGAAATGCACGAAAATCGGCCTGTACACGGGGGAGGGAGCCGCCTCGAAGACGAGACCGTCGGCAGAACCGCCGGTTCAAACCCGGCTGAGCTACCAGGCTCGGAAGCGCCAAAGTCGGGTTGAGCAGTCACATTCACTCCCATCCCCTTTTGGGCAACTTCCCACCGTTGCAAATGCATGAAAATCGGCCTGTACACGGGGGAGGGAGCCGCCTCGAAGACGAGACCGTCGGCAGAACCGCCGGATCAAACCCGGCTGAGCTACCAGGCTCGGAAGCGCCAAAGTCGGTATGAGCAGTCACATTCACTCCCATCCCCTTTTGGGCCACTTCCCACGGTTCGAAATGCACGAAAATCGGACTGAACACGGGGGAGGCTCCCCCCTCCAAAACGAGACCATCGGCAGAATCGACGGGTCAAACCCGGCCGAGCTACCCGGGTTAGAAGCCTCAAAGTCGGGTTGAGCAGTCACGTCCACCCCCATCCCCTTTTGGACCACTTCCCACGGTTCGAAATGCACGAAAATCGGCCTGTACACGGGGGAGGCACCCGCCTCGAAGACGAGACCGTCGGCAGACCCGCCGGATCAAACCCGGCCGAGCTACACGGCTTACAAGTCTCAATGTCGGTATGAGCAGTCACGTCCACCCCTATTCCCTTTTGGACCACTTCCCACGGTACGAAATGCATGAAAATCGGCCTGTACACGGGGGAGGCACCCGCCTCGAAGACGAGACCGTCGGCAGAACCGCCGGGTCAAACCCGGCTGAGCTACCCGGCTCGGAAGCGCCAAAGTCGGGTTGAGCAGTCACATTCACTCCCATCGACTTTTGGGCAACTTCCCACGGTTCGAAATGCACAAAATTCGGCCTGAACACGGGGGACGCTCCCCCCTCGAAGGCGAGACCGTCGGCAGAACCGCCGGGTCAAACCCGGCTGAGCTACCCGGGTCGGAAGCGCCAAGGTCGGTATGAGCAGTCACATTCACTCCCATCCCCTTTTGGACCGCTTCCCACGGTTTGAAATGCACGAAAATCGGCCTGTACACGGGGGAGGCTCCGCCCTCGAAGGCGAGACCGACGGCAGAACCGCCGGGTCAAACCCGGCCGGGCTACCCGGGTTAGAAGCCTCAGAGTCGGGTTGAGCAGTCACATTCACCCCCATCCCCTTTTGAACCTCTTCCCACCGTTGGAAATGCACGAAAATCGGCCTGTACACGGGGGAGGCGCCCCTCTCGAAGGCGAGACCGACGGCAGAACCGCCGGGTCAAACCCGGCCGAGCTACCCGGGTTAGAAGCCTCAGAGTCGGGTTGAGCAGTCACATTCACCCCCATTCCCTTTTGGACCACTTCCCACGGTACGAAATGCATGAAAATCGGCCTGTACACGGGGGAGGCACCCGCCTCGAAGACGAGACCGTCGGCAGAACCGCCGGGTCAAACCCGGCTGAGCTACCCGGGTCGGAAGCGCCAAGGTCGGTATGAGCAGTCACATTCACTCCCATCCCCTTTTGGACCGCTTCCCACGGTTTGAAATGCACGAAAATCGGCCTGTACACGGGGGAGGCTCCGCCCTCGAAGGCGAGACCGACGGCAGAACCGCCGGGTCAAACCCGGCCGGGCTACCCGGGTTAGAAGCCTCAGAGTCGGGTTGAGCAGTCACATTCACCCCCATCCCCTTTTGAACCTCTTCCCACCGTTGGAAATGCACGAAAATCGGCCTGTACACGGGGGAGGCCCCCCTCTCGAAGACGAGACCGTCGGCAGACCCGCCGGATCAAACCCGGCCGAGCTACACGGCTTACAAGTCTCGATGTCGGTATGAGCAGTCACGTCCACCCCCATTCCCTTTTGGACCACTTCCCACGGTACGAAATGCATGAAAATCGGCCTGTACACGGGGGAGGCACCCGCCTCGAAGACGAGACCGTCGGCAGAACCGCCGGGTCAAACCCGGCTGAGCTACCCGGCTCGGAAGCGCCAAAGTCGGGTTGAGCAGTCACATTCACTCCCATCCCCTTTTGGGCCACTTCCCACGGTTCGAAATGCATGAAAATCGGCCTGTACACGGGGGACGCTCCCCCCTCGAAGGCGAGGCCGTCGGCAGAACCGCCGGGTCAAACCCGGCTGAGCTACCCGGGTTAGATGCCTCAAAGTCGGGTTGAGCAGTCACATTCACCCCCATCCCCTTTCGGCCCCCTTCCCACGGTTGGAAATGCATGAAAATCGGCCTGTACACGGTGGGCGCTCCCCCCTCGAAGGTGAGACCTTCGGCAGAACCGCCGGGTCAAATCCTGCCGAGCTACCCGCGTTAGAGGTCTCAATGTCGGCTTCAGCAGTCACATTCAATCCCATTCCCGTTTGGACCTCTTCCCGCCGATGGAAATGCACAAAATTCGGCCTGAACACGCGGGACGCTCCCCCCTCGAAGGCGAGACCGTCGCCAGAACCGCCGGGTCAAATCCGGCTGAGCTACCCGCGTTACAGGTCTCAAAGTCGGGTTGAGCAGTCACGTTCACCCCCATCCCCTTTCGGACCCCTTCCCACGGTTGGAAATGCATGAAAATCGGCCTGTACACGGTGGGCGCTCCCCCCTCGAAGGTGAGACCTTCGGCAGAACCGCCGGGTCAAATCCGGCCGAGCTACCCGCGTTAGAGGTCTCAATGTCGGCTTCAGCAGTCACATTCAATCCCATTCCCGTTTGGACCTCTTCCCGCCGATGGAAATGCACAAAATTCGGCCTGAACACGCGGGAGGCTCCCCCCTCGAAGGTGAGACCTTCGGCAGAACCGCCGGGTCAAATCCGGCCGAGCTACCCGCGTTAGAGGTCTCAATGTCGGCTTCAGCAGTCACATTCAATCCCATTCCCGTTTGGACCTCTTCCCGCCGATGGAAATGCACAAAATTCGGCCTGAACACGCGGGACGCTCCCCCCTCGAAGGCGAGACCGTCGCCAGAACCGCCGGGTCAAATCCGGCCGAGCTACCCGCGTTAGAGGTCTCAATGTCGGCTTCAGCAGTCACATTCAATCCCATTCCCTTTTGGAACACTTCCCGCCGTTAACAATGCACGATATTCGGCCTGAACACGCGGGACGCTCCCCCCTCGAAGGTGAGACCTTCGGCAGAACCGCCGGGTCAAATCCTGCCGAGCTACCCGCGTTAGAGGTCTCAATGTCGGCTTCAGCAGTCACATTCAATCCCATTCCCGTTTGGACCTCTTCCCGCCGATGGAAATGCACAAAATTCGGCCTGAACACGCGGGGCGCTCCCCCCTCGAAGGCGAGACCGTCGCCAGAACCGCCGGGTCAAATCCGGCTGAGCTACCCGCGTTACAGGTCTCAAAGTCGGCTTCAGCAGTCACATTCAATCCCATTCCCTTTTGGAACACTTCCCGCCGTTAACAATGCACGATATTCGGACTGAACACGGGGGCCGGTCCGCCCTCGAAGTCAACACCGTCCGCAGAACCGCCGGGGCAAATCCGGCTGAGCTACCCCGCCCCCGAACACTCAAAGTCCCTCTGAAGCCTTGCATTCGCCTCCTTGGAAAATTGACGTCAAACATTACCAAAATCGGGGGCACGAGCACTAAAGCTAAGTCTCACCCTTTCCCTATCCCTAACCAGGAACCGAACGCCCACCCTCAGCCTCACACCAACGCCGGTGCCACTCCAGACAGACACACCCTTCAAAACCACACCCATCCGGCCATGCAACTCAAAAAGGGTCCAAATTCAGAAACACCCCCTTCAAAAGGCACTCCATCCTCGGCCACACCACCGGGACATGCTCCCCTCGGCGATAATTAAGCCCCCACCACTATTTGAAGCCAACCGCAGCCGCAACTCGAACGGAGAAATCAGTAACCAATTCAAAAATGCGCTTGGTTACTGATTTCTACTGAGCCGAAAAAATTCTAAGTGTCGGTGGTTACTGATTTATACCAACCCGAAAATATTCTAAGTGTCGGTGGTTACTGATTTATACCAACCCGAAAAAATTCTAAGTGTCAGTGGTTACTGATTTATACCAACTCGAAAAAATTCTAAGTGTCAGTGGTTACTGATTTATACCAACCCGAAAATATTCTAAGTGTCAGTGGTTACTGATTTGTACCGACCCGAAAATATTCTAAGTGTCAGTGGTTACTGATTTATACCAACCCGAAAAAATTCTAAGTGTCAGTGGTTACTGATTTATACCAAGTCGAAAAAATTCTAAGTGTCAGTGGTTACTGATTTATACCAACCCGAAAATATTCTAAGTGTCAGTGGTTACTGATTTATACCAACTCGAAAAAATTCTAAGTGTCAGTGGTTACTGATTTATACCGACCCGAAAAAATTCTAAGTGTCAGTGGTTACTGATTTATACCAACTCGAAAATATTCTAAGTGTCGGTGGTTACTGATTTATACCAACCCGAAAAAATTCTAAGTGTCAGTGGTTACTGATTTATACCAACTCGAAAAAATTCTAAGTGTCGGTGGTTACTGATTTATACCAACTCGAAAATATTCTAAGTGTCGGTGGTTACTGATTTATACCAACCCGAAAATATTCTAAGTGTCAGTGGTTACTGATTTATACCAACTCGAAAAAATTCTAAGTGTCAGTGGTTACTGATTTATACCAACTCGAAAATATTCTAAGTGTCGGTGGTTACTGATTTATACCAACCCGAAAATATTCTAAGTGTCAGTGGTTACTGATTTATACCAACTCGAAAAAATTCTAAGTGTCAGTGGTTACTGATTTATACCAACTCGAAAATATTCTAAGTGTCGGTGGTTAC
>NW_027310288.1:25000-37500 GCF_047496795.1 Chiloscyllium punctatum
CGTGCGGCGCGCGAGGTCTGCTCTCTTCACAAGAGGCTTTATTAGGGAGTGCTAAGGCAAGGTTCTGTGCCCTCCACCCTCATCGCAACACCCATGGGAGCCTCCGGTCGTCAATAGACCGCCGCACCGGCCTCTGACTGACTCTCAGAATGGACGGAAAGAGCCGGGTAAGCCTTTCAAAAGATTCGACCACGTGCCGAAAACTTTAGACTTCCGTGAGCTCTCCGGCTTGCACCGAGACCCGAAGTCGACGTGCTAAGCACCACGGGACCCCTTTCGCCTGCAGGTCCCGAGCCGCCTTTATTTGCTGTTACGAGCATCGTGTGCCCCATACCTGCGTGACAAGCACCGCAGGGCGGCAGAGCCATCGCACTTAGCCGGGTGGCAGAGGAGGACCAGACTATTCACAGATAGCGGCCCAACGACTCCCAGAGCCGGTCGTGCGGCGCGCGAGGTCTGCTCTCTTCACAAGAGGCTTTATTAGGGAGTGCTAAGGCAAGGTTCTGTGCCCTCCACCCTCATCGCAACACCCATGGGAGCCTCCGGTCGTCAATAGACCGCCGCACCGGCCTCTGACTGACTCTCAGAATGGACGGAAAGAGCCGGGTAAGCCTTTCAAAAGATTCGACCACGTGCCGAAAACTTTAGACTTCCGTGAGCTCTCCGGCTTGCACCGAGACCCGAAGTCGACGTGCTAAGCACCACGGGACCCCTTTCGCCTGCAGGTCCCGAGCCGCCTTTATTTGCTGTTACGAGCATCGTGTGCCCCATACCTGCGTGACAAGCACCGCAGGGCGGCAGAGCCATCGCACTTGGCCGGGTGGCAGAGGAGGACCCGACTATTCACAGATAGCGGCCCAACGACTCCCAGAGCCGGTCGTGCGGTGCGCGAGGTCTGCTCTCTTCACAAGAGGCTTTATTAGGGAGTGCTAAGGCAAGGTTCTGTGCCCTCCACCCTCATCGCAACACCCATGGGAGCCTCCGGTCGTCAATAGACCGCCGCACCGGCCTCTGACTGACTCTCAGAATGGACGGAAAGAGCCGGGTAAGCCTTTCAAAAGATTCGACCACGTGCCGAAAACTTTAGACTTCCGTGAGCTCTCCGGCTTGCACCGAGACCCGAAGTCGACGTGCGAAGCACCACGGGACCCCTTTCGCCTGCAGGTCCCGAGCCGCCTTTATTTGCTGTTACGAGCATCGTGTGCCCCATACCTGCGTGACGAGCACCGCAGGGCGGCAGAGCCATCGCACTTGGCCGGGTGGCAGAGGAGGACCAGACTATTCACAGATAGCGGCCCAACGACTCCCAGAGCCGGTCGTGCGGCGCGCGAGGTCTGCTCTCTTCACAAGAGGCTTTATTAGGGAGTGCTAAGGCAAGGTTCTGTGCCCTCCACCCTCATCGCAACACCCATGGGAGCCTCCGGTCGTCAATAGACCGCCGCACCGGCCTCTGACTGACTCTCAGAATGGACGGAAAGAGCCGGGTAAGCCTTTCAAAAGATTCGACCACGTGCCGAAAACTTTAGACTTCCGTGAGCTCTCCGGCTTGCACCGAGACCCGAAGTCGACGTGCTAAGCACCACGGGACCCCTTTCGCCTGCAGGTCCCGAGCCGCCTTTATTTGCTGTTACGAGCATCGTGTGCCCCATACCTGCGTGACGAGCACCGCAGGGCGGCAGAGCCATCGCACTTGGCCGGGTGGCAGAGGAGGACCAGACTATTCACAGATAGCGGCCCAACGACTCCCAGAGCCGGTCGTGCGGCGCGCGAGGTCTGCTCTCTTCACAAGAGGCTTTATTAGGGAGTGCTAAGGCAAGGTTCTGTGCCCTCCACCCTCATCGCAACACCCATGGGAGCCTCCGGTCGTCAATAGACCGCCGCACCGGCCTCTGACTGACTCTCAGAATGGACGGAAAGAGCCGGGTAAGCCTTTCAAAAGATTCGACCACGTGCCGAAAACTTTAGACTTCCGTGAGCTCTCCGGCTTGCACCGAGACCCGAAGTCGACGTGCTAAGCACCACGGGACCCCTTTCGCCTGCAGGTCCCGAGCCGCCTTTATTTGCTGTTACGAGCATCGTGTGCCCCATACCTGCGTGACGAGCACCGCAGGGCGGCAGAGCCATCGCACTTGGCCGGGTGGCAGAGGAGGACCAGACTATTCACAGATAGCGGCCCAACGACTCCCAGAGCCGGTCGTGCGGCGCGCGAGGTCTGCTCTCATCACAAGAGGCTTTAGGGAGTGCTCAGGCAAGGGTCAGCCCGCAGCCTTCCTGGCAACACCCAGGGGAACCAGGCCACTCGCGTCTCTCGCCTTCATTTTCGACACGAGCGCCTGCGGAGGGCCACCACCCCCTCCGATTGTCAAGAGACCTCCGCACCGGCCTCTGACTTACTCTCAGAATGGACGGAAAGAGCCGGGTAAGCCTTTGAAAAGATTCGACCACGTGCCGAAAACTTTAGACTTCCGTGAGCTCTCCGGCTTGCACCGAGACCCGAAGTCGACGTGCTTAGCACCACGGGACCCCTTTCGCCTGCAGGTCCCGAGCCGCCTTTTATTTTTGTTACGAGTATCGTGTTCCCCAAACCTGGGTGACGAGCACCGCAGGGCGGCAGAGCCATCGCGCTTGTCCGGGTGGCAGAGGAGGACCAGACTATTCACAAATAGCGGCCCAACGACTCCCAGAGCCGGTCGTGCGGCAGGCGAGGTCTGCTCTCATCACAAGAGGCTTTAGGGAGTGCTCAGGCAACGGTCAGCCCGCAGCCTTCTTGGCAACACCCAAGGGAACCAGGCCACTCGCGTCTCTCGCCTTCATTTTGGACACGAGCGCCTGTGGAGGGACGGCCGGAGTCAACGTGGGGTTTGCCCGCCCTCCAATAGTGTCAAAAGACCGCCGCACAAGTCTCTGACTGACTCTTAGAACAGACAGAAAGAGTTTGTCAAATCTGTCAAAAAATTGACAAAGTGTCAAAAATTCGACTTCCAAGAGCTCTCCGGCATGCACTCATACCTGTCATTAAAGTGCTATGCCCGTGGAACCGTTTTTCGGATGCCTTTCAGAACGGTCCCGCGCCGCCATTTTGTTCTAAAAATCGTGTTCCCATATATCTCCGGGTACCCCGCCAACCTCACTGCGGAAAAACTACAAGTGGCACTGAATGGGTCTGAATTCCAAATTTGACTGCATCGGTCTGGAACTCGGTCCGGTCAAAACCGTTTGGATTTTTCTCGGTCCGGACTTCCGCGACAGACAAAGTTAAAGTTTTCGGGCTGCAGGCACAAAACGACAGCTGGCCATTTGCCGGGCTCAATTCACCCAATTCCTCCGGCACTTCGGAGCACATGTTCGGTGTAAGTTTGCGAATCTTTCCCGATGCTGCAGCATTTTCCTCCGCTGACACTTAGAATATTTTTCACACTTTGCTGAAAATTTTTCTAAGTGTTTTTTTCCAAGTTTTCCTGGTTACTGATTTCTTCTTTTTAAACATTTTTCTAAGTTTTTCTGGTTACTGATTTCTTCTTTTTAAACATTTTTCGCAGTTTGTCTGGTTACTGATTTCTTCTTTTTAAACATTTTTCGCCGTTTTTCTGGTTACTGATTTCTTCTTTTTAAACATTTTTCGCCGTTTTTCTGGTTACTGATTTCTTCTTTTTAAACATTTTTCTAAGTTTTTCTGGTTACTCATTTCTTCTTTTTAAACATTTTTCTAAGTTTTTCTGGTTACTGATTTCTTCTTTTTAAACATTTTTCTAAGTTTTTCTGGTTACTGATTTCTTCTTTTTAAACATTTTTCTAAGTTTTTCTGGTTACTCACTTCTTCTTTTTAAACATTTTTCTAAGTTTTTCTGGTTACTGATTTCTTCTTTTTAAACATTTTTCGCCGTTTTTCTGGTTACTGATTTCTTCTTTTTAAACATTTTTCTAAGTTTTTCTGGTTACTCATTTCTTCTTTTTAAACATTTTTCTAAGTTTTTCTGGTTACTGATTTCTTCTTTTTAAACATTTTTCTAAGTTTTTCTGGTTACTCATTTCTTCTTTTTAAACATTTTTCTAAGTTTTCCTGGTTACTCACTTCTTCTTTTTAAACATTTTTCTAAGTTTTTCTGGTTACTGATTTCTTCTTTTTAAACATTTTTCTAAGTTTTTCTGGTTACTCATTTCTTCTTTTTAAACATTTTTCTAAGTTTTTCTGGTTACTGACTTCTTCTTTTTAAACATTTTTCGCAGTTTGTCTGGTTACTGATTTCTTCTTTTTAAACATTTTTCGCCGTTTTTCTGGTTACTGATTTCTTCTTTTTAAACATTTTTCTAAGTTTTTCTGGTTACTCACTTCTTCTTTTTAAACATTTTTCTAAGTTTTCCTGGTTACTGATTTCTTCTTTTTAAACATTTTTCTAAGTTTTTCTGGTTACTGATTTCTTCTTTTTAAACATTTTTCTAAGTTTTTCTGGTTACTGATTTCTTCTTTTTAAACATTTTTCGCAGTTTGTCTGGTTAATGATTTCTTCTTTTTAAACATTTTTCTAAGTTTGTCTGGTTACTGATTTCTTCTTTTTAAACATTTTTCTAAGTTTTTCTGGTTACTCACTTCTTCTTTTTAAACATTTTTCTAAGTTTTCCTGGTTACTCATTTCTTCTTTTTAAACATTTTTCGCAGTTTTTCTGGTTACTGATTTCTTCTTTTTAAACATTTTTCTAAGTTTTCCTGGTTACTGATTTCTTCTTTTTAAACATTTTTCTAAGTTTTTCTGGTTACTGATTTCTTCTTTTTAAACATTTTTCTAAGTTTTTCTGGTTACTGATTTCTTCTTTTTAAACATTTTTCTAAGTTTTTCTGGTTACTCACTTCTTCTTTTTAAACATTTTTCTAAGTTTTTCTGGTTACTCACTTCTTCTTTTGAAACATTTTTCTAAGTTTTTCTGGTTACTGATTTCTTCTTTTTAAACATTTTTCTAAGTTTTTCTGGTTACTGATTTCTTCTTTTTAAACATTTTTCGCAGTTTGTCTGGTTACTGATTTCTTCTTTTTAAACATTTTTCGCCGTTTTTCTGGTTACTGATTTCTTCTTTTTAAACATTTTTCTAAGTTTTTCTGGTTACTCACTTCTTCTTTTTAAACATTTTTCTAAGTTTTTCTGGTTACTGATTTCTTCTTTTTAAACATTTTTCGCAGTTTTTCTGGTTACTGATTTCTTCTTTTTAAACATTTTTCTAAGTTTTTCTGGTTACTGATTTCTTCTTTTTAAACATTTTTCTAAGTTTTTCTGGTTACTCACTTCTTCTTTTTAAACATTTTTCTAAGTTTTCCTGGTTACTGATTTCTTCTTTTTAAACATTTTTCGCAGTTTGTCTGGTTACTGATTTCTTCTTTTTAAACATTTTTCGCAGTTTTTCTGGTTACTGATTTCTTCTTTTTAAACATTTTTCTAAGTTTTTCTGGTTACTGATTTCTTCTTTTTAAACATTTTTCTAAGTTTTTCTGGTTACTGATTTCTTCTTTTTAAACATTTTTCTAAGTTTTTCTGGTTACTCACTTCTTCTTTTTAAACATTTTTCTAAGTTTTTCTGGTTACTCACTTCTTCTTTTGAAACATTTTTCTAAGTTTTTCTGGTTACTGATTTCTTCTTTTTAAACATTTTTCGCAGTTTGTCTGGTTACTGATTTCTTCTTTTTAAACATTTTTCGCCGTTTTTCTGGTTACTGATTTCTTCTTTTTAAACATTTTTCTAAGTTTTTCTGGTTACTCACTTCTTCTTTTTAAACATTTTTCTAAGTTTTTCTGGTTACTGATTTCTTCTTTTTAAACATTTTTCGCAGTTTTTCTGGTTACTGATTTCTTCTTTTTAAACATTTTTCTAAGTTTTTCTGGTTACTGATTTCTTCTTTTTAAACATTTTTCTAAGTTTTTCTGGTTACTCACTTCTTCTTTTTAAACATTTTTCTAAGTTTTCCTGGTTACTGATTTCTTCTTTTTAAACATTTTTCGCAGTTTGTCTGGTTACTGATTTCTTCTTTTTAAACATTTTTCGCAGTTTTTCTGGTTACTGATTTCTTCTTTTTAAACATTTTTCTAAGTTTTTCTGGTTACTGATTTCTTCTTTTTAAACATTTTTCTAAGTTTTTCTGGTTACTCACTTCTTCTTTTTAAACATTTTTCTAAGTTTTTCTGGTTACTCACTTCTTCTTTTGAAACATTTTTCTAAGTTTTTCTGGTTACTGATTTCTTCTTTTTAAACATTTTTCGCAGTTTGTCTGGTTACTGATTTCTTCTTTTTAAACATTTTTCGCCGTTTTTCTGGTTACTGATTTCTTCTTTTTAAACATTTTTCTAAGTTTTTCTGGTTACTCACTTCTTCTTTTTAAACATTTTTCTAAGTTTTTCTGGTTACTGATTTCTTCTTTTTAAACATTTTTCGCAGTTTTTCTGGTTACTGATTTCTTCTTTTTAAACATTTTTCTAAGTTTTTCTGGTTACTGATTTCTTCTTTTTAAACATTTTTCTAAGTTTTTCTGGTTACTGACTTCTTCTTTTTAAACATTTTTCTAAGTTTTCCTGGTTACTGATTTCTTCTTTTTAAACATTTTTCGCAGTTTGTCTGGTTACTGATTTCTTCTTTTTAAACATTTTTCGCAGTTTTTCTGGTTACTGATTTCTTCTTTTTAAACATTTTTCTAAGTTTTTCTGGTTACTGATTTCTTCTTTTTAAACATTTTTCTAAGTTTTTCTGGTTACTCACTTCTTCTTTTTAAACATTTTTCTAAGTTTTTCTGGTTACTCACTTCTTCTTTTGAAACATTTTTCTAAGTTTTTCTGGTTACTGATTTCTTCTTTTTAAACATTTTTCTAAGTTTTTCTGGTTACTGATTTCTTCTTTTTAAACATTTTTCGCAGTTTGTCTGGTTACTGATTTCTTCTTTTTAAACATTTTTCGCCGTTTTTCTGGTTACTGATTTCTTCTTTTTAAACATTTTTCTAAGTTTTTCTGGTTACTCACTTCTTCTTTTTAAACATTTTTCTAAGTTTTTCTGGTTACTGATTTCTTCTTTTTAAACATTTTTCGCAGTTTTTCTGGTTACTGATTTCTTCTTTTTAAACATTTTTCTAAGTTTTTCTGGTTACTGATTTCTTCTTTTTAAACATTTTTCTAAGTTTTTCTGGTTACTCACTTCTTCTTTTTAAACATTTTTCTAAGTTTTCCTGGTTACTGATTTCTTCTTTTTAAACATTTTTCGCAGTTTGTCTGGTTACTGATTTCTTCTTTTTAAACATTTTTCGCAGTTTTTCTGGTTACTGATTTCTTCTTTTTAAACATTTTTCTAAGTTTTTCTGGTTACTCACTTCTTCTTTTATAACATTTTTCTAAGTTTTCCTGGTTACTGATTTCTTCTTTTTAAACATTTTTCTAAGTTTTCCTGGTTACTGATTTCTTCTTTTTAAACATTTTTCTAAGTTTTTCTGGTTACTCATTTCTTCTTTTTAAACATTTTTCGCAGTTTTTCTGGTTACTGATTTCTTCTTTTTAAACATTTTCCTAAGTTTTCCTGGTTACTGATTTCTTCTTTTTAAACATTTTTCTAAGTTTTCCTGGTTACTCATTTCTTCTTTTTGATCATTTTTCTAAGTTTTCCTGGTTACTGATTTCTTCGTTTTGAACATTTTTCTAAGTTTTCCTGGTTACTCACTTCTTCTTTTCAAACATTTTTCTTCGTTTTTCTGTTTACTCATTTAGCACTTTCAGGCACTTTCCGATCATTTCCTCGTTCCCGATTTCACCCTTTAAAACGCTTTCGGGCATTTCCCTAAGTTTTGCGGTTCACTCGTTTGGGACTCACTGACACCTTCTCTAGCTTCCCTGCTCACTTTTTTCGTACTGTTGAGAAAATTCGAACCCTTTCCTTAACTATGCCGGTTACTGACTTCACCGCTTCAGACCCTTGTCCCCGTAATGAAAGATACCATTTCCCACCGTGGGAAATGCACGAAAATCGGACTGAACACGGGGGAGGCTCCCCCCTCGAAGGCGAGACCGTCGGCAGAACCGCCGGGTCAAACCCGGCTGAGCTACCCGGCTTACAAGTCTCAAAGTCGGTATGAGCAGTCACGTCCACCCCCATTCCCTTTTGGACCACTTCCCACGGTTCCAAATGCATGAAAATCGGCCTGTACACGGGGGAGGCACCCGCCTCGAAGACGAGACCGTCGGCAGAACCGCCGGGTCAAACCCGGCTGAGCTACCCGGCTCGGAAGCGCCAAAGTCGGGTTGAGCAGTCACATTCACTCCCATCCCCTTTTGGGCAACTTCCCACGGTTGGAAATGCATGGAAATCGGACTGAACACGGGGGAGGCTCCCCCCTCGAAGGCGAGACCGTCGGCAGAACCGCCGGATCAAACCCGGCTGAGCTACCCGGCTTACAAGTCTCAAAGTCGGTATGAGCAGACACGTCCACCCCCATTCCCTTTTGGACCACTTCCCACGGTTCGAAATGCATGAAAATCGGCCTGTATACGGGGGAGGCACCCGCCTCGAAGACGAGACCGTCGGCAGAACCGCCGGGTCAAACCCGGCCGGGCTACCCGGGTTAGAAGCCCTAGAGTCGGGTTGAGCAGTCACAATCACTCCCATCCCCTTTTGAACCTGTTCCCACCGTTGGAAATGCACGAAAATCGGCCTGTACACGGGGGAGGCTCCCCCCTCGAAGGCGAGACCGTCGGCAGAACCGCCGGGTCAAACCCGGCTGAGCTACCCGGCTTACAAGTCTCGAAGTCGGGTTGAGCAGTCACATTCACTCCCATCGACTTTTGGGCAACTTCCCACCGTTGCAAATGCATTAAAATCGGCCTGTACACGGGGGAGGCACCCGCCTCGAAGTCGAGACCGTCGGCAGAACCGCCGGGTCCAACCCGGCTGAGCTACCCGGCTTACAAGTCTCAAAGCCGGGTTGGGCAGTCACGTTCACCCCCATTCCCTTTTGGATCACTTCCCACGGTTCGAAATGCACGAAAACCGGCCTGTACACGGGGGAGGGTCCGCCCTCGAAGGCGAGACCGTCGGCAGAACCGCCGGGTCAAACCTGGCTGAGCTACCCGGCTTACAAGTCTCAAAGTCGGGTTGAGCAGTCACGTTCACTCCCATCGACTTTTAGACCACTTCCCACGGTTCGAAATGCACGAAAATCGGCCTGTACACGGGGGAGGCACCCGCCTCGAAGGCGAGACCGACGGCAGAACCGCCGGGTCAAACCCGGCCGAGCTACCCGGCTTAAAAGTCTCAAAGTCGGTATGAGCAGTCACATTCACCCCCATTCCCTTTTGGACCACTTCCCACGGTTGGAAATGCATGAAAATCGGCCTGGACACGGGGGAGGCTCCCCCCTCGATGACGAGACCGTCGGCAGAACCGCCGGAACAAACCCGGCTGAGCTACCCGGCTTACAAGTCTCAAAGTCGGTATGAGCAGACACGTCCACCCCCATTCCCTTTTGGACCACTTCCCACCGTTGGAAATGCACGAAAATCGGCCTGTACACGGGGGAGGCACCGGCCTCGAAGACGAGACCGTCGGCAGAACCGCCGGGTCAAACCCGGCTGAGCTACCCGGCTTACAAGTCTCAAAGTCGGGTTGAGCAGTCACATTCACTCCCATCGACTTTTGGGCAACTTCCCACGGTTCGAAATGCACAAGATTCGGCCTGAACACGGGGGACGCTCCCCCCTCGAAGGCGAGACCGTCGGCAGACCCGCCGGGTCAAACCCGGCTGAGCTACCCGGCTCGGAAGCGCCAAAGTCGGTATGAGCAGTCACGTTCACTCCCATCCCCTTTTGGACCGCTTCCCACGGTACGAAATGCATGAAAATCGGCCTGTACACGGGGGAGGCACCCGCCTCGAAGACGAGACCGTCGGCAGAACCGCCGGGTCAAACCCGGCTGAGCTACCCGGCTTACAAGTCTCAAAGTCGGGTTGAGCAGTCACATTCACTCCCATCGACTTTTGGGCAACTTCCCACGGTTCGAAATGCACAAAATTCGGCCTGAACACGGGGGACGCTCCCCCCTCGAAGGCGAGACCGTCGGCAGAACCGCCGGGTCAAACCCGGCTGAGCTACCCGGGTCGGAAGCGCCAAGGTCGGTATGAGCAGTCACATTCACTCCCATCCCCTTTTGGACCGCTTCCCACGGTTTGAAATGCACGAAAATCGGCCTGTACACGGGGGAGGCTCCGCCCTCGAAGGCGAGACCGACGGCAGAACCGCCGGGTCAAACCCGGCCGGGCTACCCGGGTTAGAAGCCTCAGAGTCGGGTTGAGCAGTCACATTCACCCCCATCCCCTTTTGAACCTCTTCCCACCGTTGGAAATGCACGAAAATCGGCCTGTACACGGGGGAGGCGCCCCTCTCGAAGGCGAGACCGACGGCAGAACCGCCGGGTCAAACCCGGCCGAGCTACCCGGGTTAGAAGCCTCAGAGTCGGGTTGAGCAGTCACATTCACCCCCATCCCCTTTTGAACCTCTTCCCACCGTTGGAAATGCACGAAAATCGGCCTGTTCACGGGGGAGGCCCCCCTCTCGAAGACGAGACCGTCGGCAGACCCGCCGGATCAAACCCGGCCGAGCTACACGGCTTACAAGTCTCGATGTCGGTATGAGCAGTCACGTCCACCCCCATTCCCTTTTGGACCACTTCCCACGGTACGAAATGCATGAAAATCGGCCTGTACACGGGGGAGGCACCCGCCTCGAAGACGAGACCGTCGGCAGAACCGCCGGGTCAAACCCGGCTGAGCTACCCGGCTCGGAAGCGCCAAAGTCGGGTTGAGCAGTCACATTCACCCCCATCCCCTTTTGGGCCACTTCCCACGGTTCGAAATGCATGAAAATCGGCCTGTACACGGGGGACGCTCCCCCCTCGAAGGCGAGGCAGTCGGCAGAACCGCCGGGTCAAACCCGGCTGAGCTACCCGGGTTAGATGCCTCAAAGTCGGGTTGAGCAGTCACATTCACCCCCATCCCCTTTCGGCCCCCTTCCCACGGTTGGAAATGCATGAAAATCGGCCTGTACACGGTGGGCGCTCCCCCCTCGAAGGTGAGACCTTCGGCAGAACCGCCGGGTCAAATCCTGCCGAGCTACCCGCGTTAGAGGTCTCAATGTCGGCTTCAGCAGTCACATTCAATCCCATTCCCGTTTGGACCTCTTCCCGCCGATGGAAATGCACAAAATTCGGCCTGAACACGCGGGACGCTCCCCCCTCGAAGGCGAGACCGTCGCCAGAACCGCCGGGTCAAATCCGGCTGAGCTACCCGCGTTACAGGTCTCAAAGTCGGGTTGAGCAGTCACGTTCACCCCCATCCCCTTTCGGACCCCTTCCCACGGTTGGAAATGCATGAAAATCGGCCTGTACACGGTGGGCGCTCCCCCCTCGAAGGTGAGACCTTCGGCAGAACCGCCGGGTCAAATCCGGCCGAGCTACCCGCGTTAGAGGTCTCAATGTCGGCTTCAGCAGTCACATTCAATCCCATTCCCGTTTGGACCTCTTCCCGCCGATGGAAATGCACAAAATTCGGCCTGAACACGCGGGACGCTCCCCCCTCGAAGGTGAGACCTTCGGCAGAACCGCCGGGTCAAATCCGGCCGAGCTACCCGCGTTAGAGGTCTCAATGTCGGCTTCAGCAGTCACATTCAGTCCCATTCCCGTTTGGACCTCTTCCCGCCGATGGAAATGCACAAAATTCGGCCTGAACACGCGGGACGCTCCCCCCTCGAAGGCGAGACCGTCGCCAGAACCGCCGGGTCAAATCCGGCTGAGCTACCCGCGTTACAGGTCTCAAAGTCGGGTTGAGCAGTCACGTTCACCCCCATCCCCTTTCGGACCCCTTCCCACGGTTGGAAATGCATGAAAATCGGCCTGTACACGGTGGGCGCTCCCCCCTCGAAGGTGAGACCTTCGGCAGAACCGCCGGGTCAAATCCGGCCGAGCTACCCGCGTTAGAGGTCTCAATGTCGGCTTCAGCAGTCACATTCAATCCCATTCCCGTTTGGACCTCTTCCCGCCGATGGAAATGCACAAAATTCGGCCTGAACACGCGGGACGCTCCCCCCTCGAAGGTGAGACCTTCGGCAGAACCGCCGGGTCAAATCCGGCCGAGCTACCCGCGTTAGAGGTCTCAATGTCGGCTTCAGCAGTCACATTCAGTCCCATTCCCGTTTGGACCTCTTCCCGCCGATGGAAATGCACAAAATTCGGCCTGAACACGCGGGACGCTCCCCCCTCGAAGGCGAGACCGTCGCCAGAACCGCCGGGTCAAATCCGGCCGAGCTACCCGCGTTAGAGGTCTCAATGTCGGCTTCAGCAGTCACATTCAATCCCATTCCCTTTTGGAACACTTCCCGCCGTTAACAATGCACGATATTCGGCCTGAACACGCGGGACGCTCCCCCCTCGAAGGTGAGACCTTCGGCAGAACCGCCGGGTCAAATCCGGCCGAGCTACCCGCGTTAGAGGT
>NW_027310288.1:45000-47500 GCF_047496795.1 Chiloscyllium punctatum
CGATGGCCAGGAGGACCGTGCGGGGGTCGGCCGACGGCGTGGTAGGTGTGCCTGCACGGTGACGGAGCACACACCACGCCCGCCAACCCCTCCGTACCTCCCGAGACCGGTGGCAGGACGGAGCGGAAAACGTGCGGACTGAACGGGAGAGCCAAGAGCCAGCGATCCACGCGCGTGCGACCGTCCAAGTCACAGCGTTCGACGAAAACCTCCTCCCTCGGCCAGGCACTCGGCGCCAGCAGGGGAGACAGGATCAGACGCCCCGCCGGCCACTTAAGGCCGAGGACGAACCACGAGACGGGCGGCTGCAGCAGCGGGCGGCCTGCAGCTCCCAGCACTCTCAATCGATCAACCATCGAGTCGGGTCAGCGTGTCAAACCGGCGAGCTCCACGGTCAGGCCGGCGGCGCACCAGCACCGGACCTCCGCGGCTCCCTTCACTCTTTCCACTGCCAGCCAACCGAGAGACGGACCCAATGCGGACGTGCAGAGCTTAGGCAGACCCCCCACTGGAGGCTCAACACTTCGTGGCAGCTCCGTGTCCCAGAGACCAGGAGGGTTGGCACACACACACAGTGTGAACCACCGACAGCCATTCTGGGACCGGTGACAGCCGTGCTGGCCCCACTGCCACGACACAGACGGACGCCAGGCCGCGCTCCCCGGCGGGGGGATGGCGTCGAGCCTGACGAACGGAATGTGCAGGGTGGGGGGGAAAGGCCAAGCGCTCCGACGCCGGAGGGCTCCGGAGTCTGAACTTAGGGGGACAAAGAGGACGGGTCCTCTGCGACACCCCAGCCGCGCTCTCGCCAGCCAAGGCGAGTGCGATTGATTGCCAAACGACCCTCAGACAGGCGTGGCCCCGGGAAGAACCCGGGGCCGCAAAGTGCGTTCAAAGTGTCGATGATCAATGTGTCCTGCAATTCACATTAATTCTCGCAGCTAGCTGCGTTCGTCATCGACGCACGAGCCGAGTGATCCACCGTCAAGAGTTGTCTGAGTTTGTTTTAGGTCTCTCCCTCGCCAGAGGAAAGCGACCCGGACCGCACATACGCTCCCCACCTTGAGCTACAGCCACCTGCACGCCGGCGTGCGGGCGGAGCAGGGTGGCGTGAAGCGATGGGGAGCACCATCCTGGTGCGGCCCGCAGAAACATACGTCTATTGGGGGGAGGAGGACAGGGCGCCCAAGAGGCGATGCGTGCCCCAACGCACCGCAGCGACGGAGGCAGGATCACCGCCACCATGTCGCCCGCCTAGTATCACGAGGCGTGCAGCAGCTTTGCCCTAGGAAAAGCAGAGGCGGGAACGGGCACCGGCCATCGGTTCGGCAGCGTCACTGACGCGTGCACGTGGCGGCGTGTCGGCGAGCGGACTTCCTGCGAGGAGGCGGGGGCGGCACTCGCCCGAGCAGACGCCCGCCCGGCCCAGCCACCGCCGAGGTGGACTGGGAGTCGCGGCAACGGCTCGTCATACTCGTTCCCACACTCACAGCGCAGCTTGCCCGCAAGCCACCGACCACCGATCGACGCCAGGCGCCCCGACCGAGAGCGGGATCGCTCGTTCGCCCTGCTGGCAGTTCGCTGGGGATCACTACTGCACGGAGCTCGGAGACCGACGGGCGGCAACTCGAGAGTCTTTAAACCACCACCCCCATCCCGCAAGTGCAAAGAGGCTGTATACGCACAGACGGGTGAGGGGAATAGGTACCCCGTCGGGTTTGAAGGGAGCGTGACTAGATAGCAACGATGTAAACCCAGCCGATTTGGGAGCGAAAGACCGGCGCCTGCATCACCGGCTTCGTTTCCCGTGGCTGGAGAGTACACCGAAACCCTCCGTCTGTCGCGAGCTCCCGACGACGCGGTGCCGCCAAGCAGCAGGGCCGGACCTGGTGTGGCTCCCCTCGTCGATCACAGACCGGTCGGCACTACTGACGAGACGGTGGAACGGGCTTCGCCCCTTGTGACGAAGGGTGATGCGAACCCGCCCGCCCGCGTGCGTTCGGGGTGGACTCGGCAAACGGAGATTTGAAATCGGAAAGTGTCCTCCTGCCCCGCGCAGGTAGGCGCCCAACAGTTGTGGGGGGTTTGGCGGTGACCACGGCTGCAGGGCCTGCTACCCCGACGAGCTCTCCTGCTGGCCCCGAAACCACCCTCGCGAGACAAGTTGAAACGGAAACGGGCGTACCCCCAAGCCGACGATCCTTTCTTATTTGTTACTTTTTTTTTCACTTGCTCGAGTTGTGGGGATTTGGCGGTGACCACGGCTGCAGGGCCTGCTACCCCGACGAGCTCTCCTGCTGGCCCCGAAACCACCCTCGCGAGACAAGTTGAAACGGAAACGGGCGTACCCCCAAGCCGACAGAGATCCTTTCTTATTTGTTACTTTTTTTTTTCACTTGCTCGAGTTGTGGGGGTTTGGCGTTGACCACGGCTGCAGGGCCTGCTACCCCGACGAGCTCTCCTGCTGGCCCCGAAACCACCCTCGCGAGACAAGTTGAAA
>NW_027310288.1:52500-62500 GCF_047496795.1 Chiloscyllium punctatum
AGCCTTTCAAAAGATTCGACCACGTGCCGAAAACTTTAGACTTCCGTGAGCTCTCCGGCTTGCACCGAGACCCGAAGTCGACGTGCGAAGCACCACGGGACCCCTTTCGCCTGCAGGTCCCGAGCCGCCTTTATTTGCTGTTACGAGCATCGTGTGCCCCATACCTGCGTGACGAGCACCGCAGGGCGGCAGAGCCATCGCACTTGGCCGGGTGGCAGAGGAGGACCCGACTATTCACAGATAGCGGCCCAACGACTCCCAGAGCCGGTCGTGCGGCGCGCGAGGTCTGCTCTCATCACAAGAGGCTTTATTAGGGAGTGCTAAGGCAAGGTTCTGTGCCCTCCACCCTCATCGCAACACCCATGGGAGCCTCCGGTCGTCAATAGACCGCCGCACCGGCCTCTGACTGACTCTCAGAATGGACGGAAAGAGCCGGGTAAGCCTTTCAAAAGATTCGACCACGTGCCGAAAACTTTAGACTTCCGTGAGCTCTCCGGCTTGCACCGAGACCCGAAGTCGACGTGCTAAGCACCACGGGACCCCTTTCGCCTGCAGGTCCCGAGCCGCCTTTATTTGCTGTTACGAGCATCGTGTGCCCCATACCTGCGTGACGAGCACCGCAGGGCGGCAGAGCCATCGCACTTGGCCGGGTGGCAGAGGAGGACCAGACTATTCACAGATAGCGGCCCAACGACTCCCAGAGCCGGTCGTGCGGCGCGCGAGGTCTGCTCTCATCACAAGAGGCTTTAGGGAGTGCTCAGGCAAGGGTCAGCCCGCAGCCTTCCTGGCAACACCCAGGGGAACCAGGCCACTCGCGTCTCTCGCCTTCATTTTCGACACGAGCGCCTGCGGAGGGCCACCACCCCCTCCGATTGTCAAGAGACCTCCGCACCGGCCTCTGACTTACTCTCAGAATGGACGGAAAGAGCCGGGTAAGCCTTTGAAAAGATTCGACCACGTGCCGAAAACTTTAGACTTCCGTGAGCTCTCCGGCTTGCACCGAGACCCGAAGTCGACGTGCTTAGCACCACGGGACCCCTTTCGCCTGCAGGTCCCGAGCCGCCTTTTATTTTTGTTACGAGTATCGTGTTCCCCAAACCTGGGTGACGAGCACCGCAGGGCGGCAGAGCCATCGCGCTTGTCCGGGTGGCAGAGGAGGACCAGACTATTCACAAATAGCGGCCCAACGACTCCCAGAGCCGGTCGTGCGGCAGGCGAGGTCTGCTCTCATCACAAGAGGCTTTAGGGAGTGCTCAGGCAACGGTCAGCCCGCAGCCTTCTTGGCAACACCCAAGGGAACCAGGCCACTCGCGTCTCTCGCCTTCATTTTGGACACGAGCGCCTGTGGAGGGACGGCCGGAGTCAACGTGGGGTTTGCCCGCCCTCCAATAGTGTCAAAAGACCGCCGCACAAGTCTCTGACTGACTCTTAGAACAGACAGAAAGAGTTTGTCAAATCTGTCAAAAAATTGACAAAGTGTCAAAAATTCGACTTCCAAGAGCTCTCCGGCATGCACTCATACCTGTCATTAAAGTGCTATGCCCGTGGAACCGTTTTTCGGATGCCTTTCAGAACGGTCCCGCGCCGCCATTTTGTTCTAAAAATCGTGTTCCCATATATCTCCGGGTACCCCGCCAACCTCACTGCGGAAAAACTACAAGTGGCACTGAATGGGTCTGAATTCCAAATTTGACTGCATCGGTCTGGAACTCGGTCCGGTCAAAACCGTTTGGATTTTTCTCGGTCCGGACTTCCGCGACAGACAAAGTTAAAGTTTTCGGGCTGCAGGCACAAAACGACAGCTGGCCATTTGCCGGGCTCAATTCACCCAATTCCTCCGGCACTTCGGAGCACATGTTCGGTGTAAGTTTGCGAATCTTTCCCGATGCTGCAGCATTTTCCTCCGCTGACACTTAGAATATTTTTCACACTTTGCTGAAAATTTTTCTAAGTGTTTTTTTCCAAGTTTTCCTGGTTACTGATTTCTTCTTTTTAAACATTTTTCTAAGTTTTTCTGGTTACTCATTTCTTCTTTTTAAACATTTTTCTAAGTTTTTCTGGTTACTGATTTCTTCTTTTTAAACATTTTTCTAAGTTTTTCTGGTTACTCATTTCTTCTTTTTAAACATTTTTCTAAGTTTTTCTGGTTACTCACTTCTTCTTTTTAAACATTTTTCTAAGTTTTTCTGGTTACTGATTTCTTCTTTTTAAACATTTTTCGCCGTTTTTCTGGTTACTGATTTCTTCTTTTTAAACATTTTTCTAAGTTTTTCTGGTTACTGATTTCTTCTTTTTAAACATTTTTCTAAGTTTTTCTGGTTACTGATTTCTTCTTTTTAAACATTTTTCTAAGTTTTTCTGGTTACTGATTTCTTCTTTTTAAACATTTTTCTAAGTTTTCCTGGTTACTCATTTCTTCTTTTTAAACATTTTTCTAAGTTTTCCTGGTTACTCATTTCTTCTTTTTAAACATTTTTCTAAGTTTTCCTGGTTACTGATTTCTTCTTTTTAAACATTTTTCGCAGTTTTTCTGGTTACTGATTTCTTCTTTTTAAACATTTTTCGCAGTTTGTCTGGTTACTGATTTCTTCTTTTTAAACATTTTTCGCCGTTTTTCTGGTTACTGATTTCTTCTTTTTAAACATTTTTCGCCGTTTTTCTGGTTACTGATTTCTTCTTTTTAAGCATTTTTCTAAGTTTTTCTGGTTACTCATTTCTTCTTTTTAAACATTTTTCTAAGTTTTTCTGGTTACTGATTTCTTCTTTTTAAACATTTTTCTAAGTTTTTCTGGTTACTCATTTCTTCTTTTTAAACATTTTTCTAAGTTTTTCTGGTTACTCACTTCTTCTTTTTAAACATTTTTCTAAGTTTTTCTGGTTACTGATTTCTTCTTTTTAAACATTTTTCGCCGTTTTTCTGGTTACTGATTTCTTCTTTTTAAACATTTTTCTAAGTTTTTCTGGTTACTGATTTCTTCTTTTTAAACATTTTTCTAAGTTTTCCTGGTTACTGATTTCTTCTTTTTAAACATTTTTCGCAGTTTTTCTGGTTACTGATTTCTTCTTTTTAAACATTTTTCTAAGTTTTTCTGGTTACTAATTTCTTCTTTTTAAACATTTTTCTAAGTTTTTCTGGTTACTGATTTCTTCTTTTTAAACATTTTTCGCAGTTTTTCTGGTTACTGATTTCTTCTTTTTAAACATTTTTCTAAGTTTTTCTGGTTACTCACTTCTTCTTTTATAACATTTTTCTAAGTTTTCCTGGTTACTGATTTCTTCTTTTTAAACATTTTTCTAAGTTTTCCTGGTTACTGATTTCTTCTTTTTAAACATTTTTCTAAGTTTTCCTGGTTACTGATTTCTTCTTTTTAAACATTTTTCTAAGTTTTTCTGGTTACTCATTTCTTCTTTTTAAACATTTTTCGCAGTTTTTCTGGTTACTGATTTCTTCTTTTTAAACATTTTCCTAAGTTTTCCTGGTTACTGATTTCTTCTTTTTAAACATTTTTCTAAGTTTTCCTGGTTACTCATTTCTTCTTTTTGATCATTTTTCTAAGTTTTCCTGGTTACTGATTTCTTCGTTTTGAACATTTTTCTAAGTTTTCCTGGTTACTCACTTCTTCTTTTCAAACATTTTTCTTCGTTTTTCTGTTTACTCATTTAGCACTTTCAGGCACTTTCCCATCATTTCCTCGTTCCCGATTTCACCCTTTAAAACGCTTTCGGGCATTTCCCTAAGTTTTGCGGTTCACTCGTTTGGGACTCACTGACACCTTCTCTAGCTTCCCTGCTCACTTTTTTCGTACTGTTGAGAAAATTCGAACCCTTTCCTTAACTATGCCGGTTACTGACTTCACCGCTTCAGACCCTTGTCCCCGTAATGAAAGATACCATTTCCCACCGTGGGAAATGCACGAAAATCGGACTGAACACGGGGGAGGCTCCCCCCTCGAAGGCGAGACCGTCGGCAGAACCGCCGGGTCAAACCCGGCTGAGCTACCCGGCTTACAAGTCTCAAAGTCGGTATGAGCAGTCACGTCCACCCCCATTCCCTTTTGGACCACTTCCCACGGTTCCAAATGCATGAAAATCGGCCTGTACACGGGGGAGGCACCCGCCTCGAAGACGAGACCGTCGGCAGAACCGCCGGGTCAAACCCGGCTGAGCTACCCGGCTCGGAAGCGCCAAAGTCGGGTTGAGCAGTCACATTCACTCCCATCGACGTTTGGACCACTTCCCACGGTTCGAAATGCACGGAAATCGGCCTGTACACGGGGGAGGCACCCGCCTCGAAGAGGAGACTGTCGGCAGAACCGCCGGGTCAAACCCGGCTGTGCTAACCGGCTCGGAAGCGCCAAAGTCGGGTTGAGCAGTCACATTCACTCCCATCCCCTTTTGGGCAACTTCCCACGGTTGGAAATGCATGGAAATCGGACTGAACACGGGGGAGGCTCCCCCCTCGAAGGCGAGACCGTCGGCAGAACCGCAGGATCAAACCCGGCTGAGCTACCCGGCTTACAAGTCTCAAAGTCGGTATGAGCAGACACGTCCACCCCCATTCCCTTTTGGACCACTTCCCACGGTTCGAAATGCATGAAAATCGGCCTGTATACGGGGGAGGCACCCGCCTCGAAGACGAGACCGTCGGCAGACCCGCCGGGTCAAACCCGGCTGAGCTACCCGGCTCGGAAGCGCCAAAGTCGGGTTGAGCAGTCACATTCACTCCCATCCCCTTTTGGACCACTTCCCACGGTTCGAAATGCACGAAAATCGGCCTGTACACGGGGGAGGCACCCGCCTCGAAGACGAGACCGTCGGCAGAACCGCCGGAACAAACCCGGCTGAGCTACCCGGCTTACAAGTCTCAAAGTCGGTATGAGCAGACACGTCCACCCCCATTCCCTTTTGGACCACTTCCCACGGTTCGAAATGCATGAAAATCGGCCTGTATACGGGGGAGGCACCCGCCTCGAAGACGAGACCGTCGGCAGACCCGCCGGGTCAAACCCGGCTGAGCTACCCGGCTCGGAAGCGCCAAAGTCGGGTTGAGCAGTCACATTCACTCCCATCCCCTTTTGAACCTCTTCCCACCGTTGGAAATGCACGAAAATCGGCCTGTACACGGGGGAGGCTCCCCCCTCGAAGGCGAGACCGTCGGCAGAACCGCCGGGTCAAACCCGGCTGAGCTACCCGGCTTACAAGTCTCGAAGTCGGGTTGAGCAGTCACATTCACTCCCATCGACTTTTGGGCAACTTCCCACCGTTGCAAATGCATGAAAATCGGCCTGTACACGGGGGAGGCACCCGCCTCGAAGTCGAGACCGTCGGCAGAACCGCCGGGTCCAACCCGGCTGAGCTACCCGGCTTACAAGTCTCAAAGCCGGGTTGGGCAGTCACGTTCACCCCCATTCCCTTTTGGATCACTTCCCACGGTTCGAAATGCACGAAAACCGGCCTGTACACGGGGGAGGGTCCGCCCTCGAAGGCGAGACCGTCGGCAGAACCGCCGGGTCAAACCTGGCTGAGCTACCCGGCTTACAAGTCTCAAAGTCGGGTTGAGCAGTCACGTTCACTCCCATCGACTTTTAGACCACTTCCCACGGTTCGAAATGCACGAAAATCGGCCTGTACACGGGGGAGGCACCCGCCTCGAAGACGAGACCGTCGGCAGAACCGCCGGGTCAAACCCGGCCGAGCTACCCGGGTTAGAAGCCTCAGAGTCGGGTTGAGCAGTCACGTTCACTCCCATCGACTTTTAGACCACTTCCCACGGTTGGAAATGCACGAAAATCGGCCTGTACACGGGGGTGGCATCCGCCTCGAAGACGAGACCGTCGGCAGAACCGCCGGGTCAAACCCGGCTGAGCTACCCGGCTTACAAGTCTCAAAGTCGGGTTGAGCAGTCACATTCACTCCCATCGACTTTTGGGCAACTTCCCACGGTTCGAAATGCACAAGATTCGGCCTGAACACGGGGGACGCTCCCCCCTCGAAGGCGAGACCGTCGGCAGACCCGCCGGGTCAAACCCGGCTGAGCTACCCGGCTCGGAAGCGCCAAAGTCGGTATGAGCAGTCACGTTCACTCCCATCCCCTTTTGGACCGCTTCCCACGGTACGAAATGCATGAAAATCGGCCTGTACACGGGGGAGGCACCCGCCTCGAAGACGAGACCGTCGGCAGAACCGCCGGGTCAAACCCGGCTGAGCTACCCGGCTTACAAGTCTCAAAGTCGGGTTGAGCAGTCACATTCACTCCCATCGACTTTTGGGCAACTTCCCACGGTTCGAAATGCACAAAATTCGGCCTGAACACGGGGGACGCTCCCCCCTCGAAGGCGAGACCGTCGGCAGAACCGCCGGGTCAAACCCGGCTGAGCTACCCGGCTTAAAAGTCTCAAAGTCGGTATGAGCAGTCACATTCACCCCCATTCCCTTTTGGACCACTTCCCACGGTTGGAAATGCATGAAAATCGGCCTGGACACGGGGGAGGCTCCCCCCTCGATGACGAGACCGTCGGCAGAACCGCCGGAACAAACCCGGCTGAGCTACCCGGCTTACAAGTCTCAAAGTCGGTATGAGCAGACACGTCCACCCCCATTCCCTTTTGGACCACTTCCCACCGTTGGAAATGCACGAAAATCGGCCTGTACACGGGGGAGGCACCGGCCTCGAAGACGAGACCGTCGGCAGAACCGCCGGATCAAACCCGGCCGAGCTACCCGGGTTAGAAGCCTCAGAGTCGGGTTGAGCAGTCACATTCACTCCCATCCCCTTTTGAACCTCTTCCCACCGTTGGAAATGCACGAAAATCGGCCTGTACACGGGGGAGGCTCCCCCCTCGAAGGCGAGACCGTCGGCAGAACCGCCGGGTCAAACCCGGCTGAGCTACCCGGCTTAAAAGTCTCAAAGTCGGGTTGAGCAGTCACATTCACTCCCATCGACTTTTGGGCAACTTCCCACCGTTGCAAATGCATGAAAATCGGCCTGTACACGGGGGAGGCTCCGCCCTCGAAGGCGAGACCGACGGCAGAACCGCCGGGTCAAACCCGGCCGGGCTACCCGGGTTAGAAGCCTCAGAGTCGGGTTGAGCAGTCGCATTCACCCCCATCCCCTTTTGAACCTCTTCCCACCGTTGGAAATGCACGAAAATCGGCCTGTACACGGGGGAGGCACCGGCCTCGAAGACGAGACCGTCGGCAGAACCGCCGGATCAAACCCGGCCGAGCTACCCGGGTTAGAAGCCTCAGAGTCGGGTTGAGCAGTCACATTCACTCCCATCCCCTTTTGAACCTCTTCCCACCGTTGGAAATGCACGAAAATCGGCCTGTACACGGGGGAGGCGCCCCTCTCGAAGGCGAGACCGACGGCAGAACCGCCGGGTCAAACCCGGCCGAGCTACCCGGGTTAGAAGCCTCAGAGTCGGGTTGAGCAGTCACATTCACCCCCATCCCCTTATGAACCTCTTCCCACCGTTGGAAATGCACGAAAATCGGCCTGTACACGGGGGAGGCCCCCCTCTCGAAGACGAGACCGTCGGCAGACCCGCCGGATCAAACCCGGCCGAGCTACACGGCTTACAAGTCTCGATGTCGGTATGAGCAGTCACGTCCACCCCCATTCCCTTTTGGACCACTTCCCACGGTACGAAATGCATGAAAATCGGCCTGTACACGGGGGAGGCACCCGCCTCGAAGACGAGACCGTCGGCAGAACCGCCGGGTCAAACCCGGCTGAGCTACCCGGCTCGGAAGCGCCAAAGTCGGGTTGAGCAGTCACATTCACTCCCATCCCCTTTTGGGCCACTTCCCACGGTTCGAAATGCATGAAAATCGGCCTGTACACGGGGGACGCTCCCCCCTCGAAGGCGAGACCGTCGCCAGAACCGCCGGGTCAAATCCGGCTGAGCTACCCGCGTTACAGGTCTCAAAGTCGGGTTGAGCAGTCACGTTCACCCCCATCCCCTTTCGGACCCCTTCCCACGGTTGGAAATGCATGAAAATCGGCCTGTACACGGTGGGCGCTCCCCCCTCGAAGGTGAGACCTTCGGCAGAACCGCCGGGTCAAATCCGGCCGAGCTACCCGCGTTAGAGGTCTCAATGTCGGCTTCAGCAGTCACATTCAATCCCATTCCCGTTTGGACCTCTTCCCGCCGATGGAAATGCACAAAATTCGGCCTGAACACGCGGGACGCTCCCCCCTCGAAGGTGAGACCTTCGGCAGAACCGCCGGGTCAAATCCGGCCGAGCTACCCGCGTTAGAGGTCTCAATGTCGGCTTCAGCAGTCACATTCAATCCCATTCCCGTTTGGACCTCTTCCCGCCGATGGAAATGCACAAAATTCGGCCTGAACACGCGGGACGCTCCCCCCTCGAAGGCGAGACCGTCGCCAGAACCGCCGGGTCAAATCCGGCCGAGCTACCCGCGTTAGAGGTCTCAATGTCGGCTTCAGCAGTCACATTCAATCCCATTCCCTTTTGGAACACTTCCCGCCGTTAACAATGCACGATATTCGGCCTGAACGCGCGGGACGCTCCCCCCTCGAAGGTGAGACCTTCGGCAGAACCGCCGGGTCAAATCCTGCCGAGCTACCCGCGTTAGAGGTCTCAATGTCGGCTTCAGCAGTCACATTCAATCCCATTCCCGTTTGGACCTCTTCCCGCCGATGGAAATGCACAAAATTCGGCCTGAACACGCGGGGCGCTCCCCCCTCGAAGGCGAGACCGTCGCCAGAACCGCCGGGTCAAATCCGGCTGAGCTACCCGCGTTACAGGTCTCAAAGTCGGCTTCAGCAGTCACATTCAATCCCATTCCCTTTTGGAACACTTCCCGCCGTTAACAATGCACGATATTCGGACTGAACACGGGGGCCGGTCCGCCCTCGAAGTCAACACCGTCCGCAGAACCGCCGGGGCAAATCCGGCTGAGCTACCCCGCCCCCGAACACTCAAAGTCCCTCTGAAGCCTTGCATTCGCCTCCTTGGAAAATTGACGTCAAACATTACCAAAATCGGGGGCACGAGCACTAAAGCTAAGTCTCACCCTTTCCCTATCCCTAACCAGGAACCGAACGCCCACCCTCAGCCTCACACCAACGCCGGTGCCACTCCAGACAGACACACCCTTCAAAACCACACCCATCCGGCCATGCAACTCAAAAAGGGTCCAAATTCAGAAACACCCCCTTCAAAAGGCACTCCATCCTCGGCCACACCACCGGGACATGCTCCCCTCGGCGATAATTAAGCCCCCACCACTATTTGAAGCCAACCGCAGCCGCAACTCGAACGGAGAAATCAGTAACCAATTCAAAAATGCGCTTGGTTACTGATTTCTACTGAGCCAGAAAAATTCTAAGTGTCGGTGGTTACTGATTTATACCAACCCGAAAATATTCTAAGTGTCGGTGGTTACTGATTTATACCAACCCGAAAAAATTCTAAGTGTCAGTGGTTACTGATTTATACCAACTCGAAAAAATTCTAAGTGTCAGTGGTTACTGATTTATACCAACCCGAAAATATTCTAAGTGTCAGTGGTTACTGATTTGTACCGACCCGAAAATATTCTAAGTGTCAGTGGTTACTGATTTATACCAACCCGAAAAAATTCTAAGTGTCAGTGGTTACTGATTTATACCAAGTCGAAAAAATTCTAAGTGTCAGTGGTTACTGATTTATACCAACCCGAAAATATTCTAAGTGTCAGTGGTTACTGATTTATACCAACTCGAAAAAATTCTAAGTGTCAGTGGTTACTGATTTATACCGACCCGAAAAAATTCTAAGTGTCAGTGGTTACTGATTTATACCAACTCGAAAATATTCTAAGTGTCGGTGGTTACTGATTTATACCAACCCGAAAAAATTCTAAGTGTCAGTGGTTACTGATTTATACCAACCCGAAAATATTCTAAGTGTCAGTGGTTACTGATTTATACCAAGTCGAAAATATTCTAAGTGTCAGTGGTTACTGATTTATACCAACTCGAAAAAATTCTAA
>NW_027310288.1:72500-75000 GCF_047496795.1 Chiloscyllium punctatum
ATCGCCAGCCGCGGAACGGCACGGCCTTCAGTGGGGCCGGCGGGCGACGCCGCTCCTGAACCCAGCGGCCCCGAGCCGGACGAGTTGAGGAAGGCACGCCGACGGTGACAGGGTACGGAAGACACAGCGGTGGCCTTCTGGCGACTTGGCCCCCGACAGCCCGACGTTCCGCCGTCCTCCCGATGGCCAGGAGGACCGTGCGGGGGTCGGCCGACGGCGTGGTAGGTGTGCCTGCACGGTGACGGAGCACACACCACGCCCGCCAACCCCTCCGTACCTCCCGAGACCGGTGGCAGGACGGAGCGGAAAACGTGCGGACTGAACGGGAGAGCCAAGAGCCAGCGATCCACGCGCGTGCGACCGTCCAAGTCACAGCGTTCGACGAAAACCTCCTCCCTCGGCCAGGCACTCGGCGCCAGCAGGGGAGACAGGATCAGACGCCCCGCCGGCCACTTAAGGCCGAGGACGAACCACGAGACGGGCGGCTGCAGCAGCGGGCGGCCTGCAGCTCCCAGCACTCTCAATCGATCAACCATCGAGTCGGGTCAGCGTGTCAAACCGGCGAGCTCCACGGTCAGGCCGGCGGCGCACCAGCACCGGACCTCCGCGGCTCCCTTCACTCTTTCCACTGCCAGCCAACCGAGAGACGGACCCAATGCGGACGTGCAGAGCTTAGGCAGACCCCCCACTGGAGGCTCAACACTTCGTGGCAGCTCCGTGTCCCAGAGACCAGGAGGGTTGGCACACACACACAGTGTGAACCACCGACAGCCATTCTGGGACCGGTGACAGCCGTGCTGGCCCCACTGCCACGACACAGACGGACGCCAGGCCGCGCTCCCCGGCGGGGGGGATGGCGTCGAGCCTGACGAACGGAATGTGCAGGGTGGGGGGGAAAGGCCAAGCGCTCCGACGCCGGAGGGCTCCGGAGTCTGAACTTAGGGGGACAAAGAGGACGGGTCCTCTGCGACACCCCAGCCGCGCTCTCGCCAGCCAAGGCGAGTGCGATTGATTGCCAAACGACCCTCAGACAGGCGTGGCCCCGGGAAGAACCCGGGGCCGCAAAGTGCGTTCAAAGTGTCGATGATCAATGTGTCCTGCAATTCACATTAATTCTCGCAGCTAGCTGCGTTCGTCATCGACGCACGAGCCGAGTGATCCACCGTCAAGAGTTGTCTGAGTTTGTTTTAGGTCTCTCCCTCGCCAGAGGAAAGCGACCCGGACCGCACATACGCTCCCCACCTTGAGCTACAGCCACCTGCACGCCGGCGTGCGGGCGGAGCAGGGTGGCGTGAAGCGATGGGGAGCACCATCCTGGTGCGGCCCGCAGAAACATACGTCTATTGGGGGGAGGAGGACAGGGCGCCCAAGAGGCGATGCGTGCCCCCAACGCACCGCAGCGACGGAGGCAGGATCACCGCCACCATGTCGCCCGCCTAGTATCACGAGGCGTGCAGCAGCTTTGCCCTAGGAAAAGCAGAGGCGGGAACGGGCACCGGCCATCGGTTCGGCAGCGTCACTGACGCGTGCACGTGGCGGCGTGTCGGCGAGCGGACTTCCTGCGAGGAGGCGGGGGCGGCACTCGCCCGAGCAGACGCCCGCCCGGCCCAGCCACCGCCGAGGTGGACTGGGAGTCGCGGCAACGGCTCGTCATACTCGTTCCCACACTCACAGCGCAGCTTGCCCGCAAGCCACCGACCACCGATCGACGCCAGGCGCCCCGACCGAGAGCGGGATCGCTCGTTCGCCCTGCTGGCAGTTCGCTGGGGATCACTACTGCACGGAGCTCGGAGACCGACGGGCGGCAACTCGAGAGTCTTTAAACCACCACCCCCATCCCGCAAGTGCAAAGAGGCTGTATACGCACAGACGGGTGAGGGGAATAGGTACCCCGTCGGGTTTGAAGGGAGCGTGACTAGATAGCAACGGTGTAAACCCAGCCGATTTGGGAGCGAAAGACCGGCGCCTGCATCACCGGCTTCGTTTCCCGTGGCTGGAGAGTACACCGAAACCCTCCGTCTGTCGCGAGCTCCCGACGACGCGGTGCCGCCAAGCAGCAGGGCCGGACCTGGTGTGGCTCCCCTCGTCGATCACAGACCGGTCGGCACTACTGACGAGACGGTGGAACGGGCTTCGCCCCTTGTGACGAAGGGTGATGCGAACCCGCCCGCCCGCGTGCGTTCGGGGTGGACTCGGCAAACGGAGATTTGAAATCGGAAAGTGTCCTCCTGCCCCGCGCAGGTAGGCGCCCAACAGTTGTGGGGGGTTTGGCGGTGACCACGGCTGCAGGGCCTGCTACCCCGACGAGCTCTCCTGCTGGCCCCGAAACCACCCTCGCGAGACAAGTTGAAACGGAAACGGGCGTACCCCCAAGCCGACGATCCTTTCTTATTTGTTACTTTTTTTTTTCACTTGCTCGAGTTGTGGGGATTTGGCGGTGACCACGGCTGCAGGGCCTGCTACCCCGACGAGCTCTCCTGCTGGCCCCGAAACCACCCTC
>NW_027310288.1:80000-90000 GCF_047496795.1 Chiloscyllium punctatum
CACTTAGCCGGGTGGCAGAGGAGGACCAGACTATTCACAGATAGCGGCCCAACGACTCCCAGAGCCGGTCGTGCGGCGCGCGAGGTCTGCTCTCTTCACAAGAGGCTTTATTAGGGAGTGCTAAGGCAAGGTTCTGTGCCCTCCACCCTCATCGCAACACCCATGGGAGCCTCCGGTCGTCAATAGACCGCCGCACCGGCCTCTGACTGACTCTCAGAATGGACGGAAAGAGCCGGGTAAGCCTTTCAAAAGATTCGACCACGTGCCGAAAACTTTAGACTTCCGTGAGCTCTCCGGCTTGCACCGAGACCCGAAGTCGACGTGCGAAGCACCACGGGACCCCTTTCGCCTGCAGGTCCCGAGCCGCCTTTATTTGCTGTTACGAGCATCGTGTGCCCCATACCTGCGTGACGAGCACCGCAGGGCGGCAGAGCCATCGCACTTGGCCGGGTGGCAGAGGAGGACCCGACTATTCACAGATAGCGGCCCAACGACTCCCAGAGCCGGTCGTGCGGCGCGCGAGGTCTGCTCTCTTCACAAGAGGCTTTATTAGGGAGTGCTAAGGCAAGGTTCTGTGCCCTCCACCCTCATCGCAACACCCATGGGAGCCTCCGGTCGTCAATAGACCGCCGCACCGGCCTCTGACTGACTCTCAGAATGGACGGAAAGAGCCGGGTAAGCCTTTCAAAAGATTCGACCACGTGCCGAAAACTTTAGACTTCCGTGAGCTCTCCGGCTTGCACCGAGACCCGAAGTCGACGTGCGAAGCACCACGGGACCCCTTTCGCCTGCAGGTCCCGAGCCGCCTTTATTTGCTGTTACGAGCATCGTGTGCCCCATACCTGCGTGACGAGCACCGCAGGGCGGCAGAGCCATCGCACTTGGCCGGGTGGCAGAGGAGGACCCGACTATTCACAGATAGCGGCCCAACGACTCCCAGAGCCGGTCGTGCGGCGCGCGAGGTCTGCTCTCATCACAAGAGGCTTTATTAGGGAGTGCTAAGGCAAGGTTCTGTGCCCTCCACCCTCATCGCAACACCCATGGGAGCCTCCGGTCGTCAATAGACCGCCGCACCGGCCTCTGACTGACTCTCAGAATGGACGGAAAGAGCCGGGTAAGCCTTTCAAAAGATTCGACCACGTGCCGAAAACTTTAGACTTCCGTGAGCTCTCCGGCTTGCACCGAGACCCGAAGTCGACGTGCTAAGCACCACGGGACCCCTTTCGCCTGCAGGTCCCGAGCCGCCTTTATTTGCTGTTACGAGCATCGTGTGCCCCATACCTGCGTGACGAGCACCGCAGGGCGGCAGAGCCATCGCACTTGGCCGGGTGGCAGAGGAGGACCAGACTATTCACAGATAGCGGCCCAACGACTCCCAGAGCCGGTCGTGCGGCGCGCGAGGTCTGCTCTCATCACAAGAGGCTTTAGGGAGTGCTCAGGCAAGGGTCAGCCCGCAGCCTTCCTGGCAACACCCAGGGGAACCAGGCCACTCGCGTCTCTCGCCTTCATTTTCGACACGAGCGCCTGCGGAGGGCCACCACCCCCTCCGATTGTCAAGAGACCTCCGCACCGGCCTCTGACTTACTCTCAGAATGGACGGAAAGAGCCGGGTAAGCCTTTGAAAAGATTCGACCACGTGCCGAAAACTTTAGACTTCCGTGAGCTCTCCGGCTTGCACCGAGACCCGAAGTCGACGTGCTTAGCACCACGGGACCCCTTTCGCCTGCAGGTCCCGAGCCGCCTTTTATTTTTGTTACGAGTATCGTGTTCCCCAAACCTGGGTGACGAGCACCGCAGGGCGGCAGAGCCATCGCGCTTGTCCGGGTGGCAGAGGAGGACCAGACTATTCACAAATAGCGGCCCAACGACTCCCAGAGCCGGTCGTGCGGCAGGCGAGGTCTGCTCTCATCACAAGAGGCTTTAGGGAGTGCTCAGGCAACGGTCAGCCCGCAGCCTTCTTGGCAACACCCAAGGGAACCAGGCCACTCGCGTCTCTCGCCTTCATTTTGGACACGAGCGCCTGTGGAGGGACGGCCGGAGTCAACGTGGGGTTTGCCCGCCCTCCAATAGTGTCAAAAGACCGCCGCACAAGTCTCTGACTGACTCTTAGAACAGACAGAAAGAGTTTGTCAAATCTGTCAAAAAATTGACAAAGTGTCAAAAATTCGACTTCCAAGAGCTCTCCGGCATGCACTCATACCTGTCATTAAAGTGCTATGCCCGTGGAACCGTTTTTCGGATGCCTTTCAGAACGGTCCCGCGCCGCCATTTTGTTCTAAAAATCGTGTTCCCATATATCTCCGGGTACCCCGCCAACCTCACTGCGGAAAAACTACAAGTGGCACTGAATGGGTCTGAATTCCAAATTTGACTGCATCGGTCTGGAACTCGGTCCGGTCAAAACCGTTTGGATTTTTCTCGGTCCGGACTTCCGCGACAGACAAAGTTAAAGTTTTCGGGCTGCAGGCACAAAACGACAGCTGGCCATTTGCCGGGCTCAATTCACCCAATTCCTCCGGCACTTCGGAGCACATGTTCGGTGTAAGTTTGCGAATCTTTCCCGATGCTGCAGCATTTTCCTCCGCTGACACTTAGAATATTTTTCACACTTTGCTGAAAATTTTTCTAAGTGTTTTTTTCCAAGTTTTCCTGGTTACTGATTTCTTCTTTTTAAACATTTTTCTAAGTTTTTCTGGTTACTCATTTCTTCTTTTTAAACATTTTTCTAAGTTTTTCTGGTTACTGATTTCTTCTTTTTAAACATTTTTCTAAGTTTTTCTGGTTACTCATTTCTTCTTTTTAAACATTTTTCTAAGTTTTTCTGGTTACTCACTTCTTCTTTTTAAACATTTTTCTAAGTTTTTCTGGTTACTGATTTCTTCTTTTTAAACATTTTTCGCCGTTTTTCTGGTTACTGATTTCTTCTTTTTAAACATTTTTCTAAGTTTTTCTGGTTACTGATTTCTTCTTTTTAAACATTTTTCTAAGTTTTTCTGGTTACTGATTTCTTCTTTTTAAACATTTTTCTAAGTTTTTCTGGTTACTGATTTCTTCTTTTTAAACATTTTTCTAAGTTTTCCTGGTTACTCATTTCTTCTTTTTAAACATTTTTCTAAGTTTTCCTGGTTACTCATTTCTTCTTTTTAAACATTTTTCTAAGTTTTCCTGGTTACTGATTTCTTCTTTTTAAACATTTTTCGCAGTTTTTCTGGTTACTGATTTCTTCTTTTTAAACATTTTTCGCAGTTTGTCTGGTTACTGATTTCTTCTTTTTAAACATTTTTCGCCGTTTTTCTGGTTACTGATTTCTTCTTTTTAAACATTTTTCGCCGTTTTTCTGGTTACTGATTTCTTCTTTTTAAGCATTTTTCTAAGTTTTTCTGGTTACTCATTTCTTCTTTTTAAACATTTTTCTAAGTTTTTCTGGTTACTGATTTCTTCTTTTTAAACATTTTTCTAAGTTTTTCTGGTTACTCATTTCTTCTTTTTAAACATTTTTCTAAGTTTTTCTGGTTACTCACTTCTTCTTTTTAAACATTTTTCTAAGTTTTTCTGGTTACTGATTTCTTCTTTTTAAACATTTTTCGCCGTTTTTCTGGTTACTGATTTCTTCTTTTTAAACATTTTTCTAAGTTTTTCTGGTTACTGATTTCTTCTTTTTAAACATTTTTCTAAGTTTTCCTGGTTACTGATTTCTTCTTTTTAAACATTTTTCGCAGTTTTTCTGGTTACTGATTTCTTCTTTTTAAACATTTTTCTAAGTTTTTCTGGTTACTAATTTCTTCTTTTTAAACATTTTTCTAAGTTTTTCTGGTTACTGATTTCTTCTTTTTAAACATTTTTCGCAGTTTTTCTGGTTACTGATTTCTTCTTTTTAAACATTTTTCTAAGTTTTTCTGGTTACTCACTTCTTCTTTTATAACATTTTTCTAAGTTTTCCTGGTTACTGATTTCTTCTTTTTAAACATTTTTCTAAGTTTTCCTGGTTACTGATTTCTTCTTTTTAAACATTTTTCTAAGTTTTCCTGGTTACTGATTTCTTCTTTTTAAACATTTTTCTAAGTTTTTCTGGTTACTCATTTCTTCTTTTTAAACATTTTTCGCAGTTTTTCTGGTTACTGATTTCTTCTTTTTAAACATTTTCCTAAGTTTTCCTGGTTACTGATTTCTTCTTTTTAAACATTTTTCTAAGTTTTCCTGGTTACTCATTTCTTCTTTTTGATCATTTTTCTAAGTTTTCCTGGTTACTGATTTCTTCGTTTTGAACATTTTTCTAAGTTTTCCTGGTTACTCACTTCTTCTTTTCAAACATTTTTCTTCGTTTTTCTGTTTACTCATTTAGCACTTTCAGGCACTTTCCCATCATTTCCTCGTTCCCGATTTCACCCTTTAAAACGCTTTCGGGCATTTCCCTAAGTTTTGCGGTTCACTCGTTTGGGACTCACTGACACCTTCTCTAGCTTCCCTGCTCACTTTTTTCGTACTGTTGAGAAAATTCGAACCCTTTCCTTAACTATGCCGGTTACTGACTTCACCGCTTCAGACCCTTGTCCCCGTAATGAAAGATACCATTTCCCACCGTGGGAAATGCACGAAAATCGGACTGAACACGGGGGAGGCTCCCCCCTCGAAGGCGAGACCGTCGGCAGAACCGCCGGGTCAAACCCGGCTGAGCTACCCGGCTTACAAGTCTCAAAGTCGGTATGAGCAGTCACGTCCACCCCCATTCCCTTTTGGACCACTTCCCACGGTTCCAAATGCATGAAAATCGGCCTGTACACGGGGGAGGCACCCGCCTCGAAGACGAGACCGTCGGCAGAACCGCCGGGTCAAACCCGGCTGAGCTACCCGGCTCGGAAGCGCCAAAGTCGGGTTGAGCAGTCACATTCACTCCCATCGACGTTTGGACCACTTCCCACGGTTCGAAATGCACGGAAATCGGCCTGTACACGGGGGAGGCACCCGCCTCGAAGAGGAGACTGTCGGCAGAACCGCCGGGTCAAACCCGGCTGTGCTAACCGGCTCGGAAGCGCCAAAGTCGGGTTGAGCAGTCACATTCACTCCCATCCCCTTTTGGGCAACTTCCCACGGTTGGAAATGCATGGAAATCGGACTGAACACGGGGGAGGCTCCCCCCTCGAAGGCGAGACCGTCGGCAGAACCGCAGGATCAAACCCGGCTGAGCTACCCGGCTTACAAGTCTCAAAGTCGGTATGAGCAGACACGTCCACCCCCATTCCCTTTTGGACCACTTCCCACGGTTCGAAATGCATGAAAATCGGCCTGTATACGGGGGAGGCACCCGCCTCGAAGACGAGACCGTCGGCAGACCCGCCGGGTCAAACCCGGCTGAGCTACCCGGCTCGGAAGCGCCAAAGTCGGGTTGAGCAGTCACATTCACTCCCATCCCCTTTTGGACCACTTCCCACGGTTCGAAATGCACGAAAATCGGCCTGTACACGGGGGAGGCACCCGCCTCGAAGACGAGACCGTCGGCAGAACCGCCGGAACAAACCCGGCTGAGCTACCCGGCTTACAAGTCTCAAAGTCGGTATGAGCAGACACGTCCACCCCCATTCCCTTTTGGACCACTTCCCACGGTTCGAAATGCATGAAAATCGGCCTGTATACGGGGGAGGCACCCGCCTCGAAGACGAGACCGTCGGCAGACCCGCCGGGTCAAACCCGGCTGAGCTACCCGGCTCGGAAGCGCCAAAGTCGGGTTGAGCAGTCACATTCACTCCCATGCCCTTTTGAACCTCTTCCCACCGTTGGAAATGCACGAAAATCGGCCTGTACACGGGGGAGGCTCCCCCCTCGAAGGCGAGACCGTCGGCAGAACCGCCGGGTCAAACCCGGCTGAGCTACCCGGCTTACAAGTCTCGAAGTCGGGTTGAGCAGTCACATTCACTCCCATCGACTTTTGGGCAACTTCCCACCGTTGCAAATGCATGAAAATCGGCCTGTACACGGGGGAGGCACCCGCCTCGAAGTCGAGACCGTCGGCAGAACCGCCGGGTCCAACCCGGCTGAGCTACCCGGCTTACAAGTCTCAAAGCCGGGTTGGGCAGTCACGTTCACCCCCATTCCCTTTTGGATCACTTCCCACGGTTCGAAATGCACGAAAACCGGCCTGTACACGGGGGAGGGTCCGCCCTCGAAGGCGAGACCGTCGGCAGAACCGCCGGGTCAAACCTGGCTGAGCTACCCGGCTTACAAGTCTCAAAGTCGGGTTGAGCAGTCACGTTCACTCCCATCGACTTTTAGACCACTTCCCACGGTTCGAAATGCACGAAAATCGGCCTGTACACGGGGGAGGCACCCGCCTCGAAGACGAGACCGTCGGCAGAACCGCCGGGTCAAACCCGGCCGAGCTACCCGGGTTAGAAGCCTCAGAGTCGGGTTGAGCAGTCACGTTCACTCCCATCGACTTTTAGACCACTTCCCACGGTTGGAAATGCACGAAAATCGGCCTGTACACGGGGGTGGCATCCGCCTCGAAGACGAGACCGTCGGCAGAACCGCCGGGTCAAACCCGGCTGAGCTACCCGGCTTACAAGTCTCAAAGTCGGGTTGAGCAGTCACATTCACTCCCATCGACTTTTGGGCAACTTCCCACGGTTCGAAATGCACAAGATTCGGCCTGAACACGGGGGACGCTCCCCCCTCGAAGGCGAGACCGTCGGCAGACCCGCCGGGTCAAACCCGGCTGAGCTACCCGGCTCGGAAGCGCCAAAGTCGGTATGAGCAGTCACGTTCACTCCCATCCCCTTTTGGACCGCTTCCCACGGTACGAAATGCATGAAAATCGGCCTGTACACGGGGGAGGCACCCGCCTCGAAGACGAGACCGTCGGCAGAACCGCCGGGTCAAACCCGGCTGAGCTACCCGGCTTACAAGTCTCAAAGTCGGGTTGAGCAGTCACATTCACTCCCATCGACTTTTGGGCAACTTCCCACGGTTCGAAATGCACAAAATTCGGCCTGAACACGGGGGACGCTCCCCCCTCGAAGGCGAGACCGTCGGCAGAACCGCCGGGTCAAACCCGGCTGAGCTACCCGGCTTAAAAGTCTCAAAGTCGGTATGAGCAGTCACATTCACCCCCATTCCCTTTTGGACCACTTCCCACGGTTGGAAATGCATGAAAATCGGCCTGGACACGGGGGAGGCTCCCCCCTCGATGACGAGACCGTCGGCAGAACCGCCGGAACAAACCCGGCTGAGCTACCCGGCTTACAAGTCTCAAAGTCGGTATGAGCAGACACGTCCACCCCCATTCCCTTTTGGACCACTTCCCACCGTTGGAAATGCACGAAAATCGGCCTGTACACGGGGGAGGCACCGGCCTCGAAGACGAGACCGTCGGCAGAACCGCCGGATCAAACCCGGCCGAGCTACCCGGGTTAGAAGCCTCAGAGTCGGGTTGAGCAGTCACATTCACTCCCATCCCCTTTTGAACCTCTTCCCACCGTTGGAAATGCACGAAAATCGGCCTGTACACGGGGGAGGCTCCCCCCTCGAAGGCGAGACCGTCGGCAGAACCGCCGGGTCAAACCCGGCTGAGCTACCCGGCTTAAAAGTCTCAAAGTCGGGTTGAGCAGTCACATTCACTCCCATCGACTTTTGGGCAACTTCCCACCGTTGCAAATGCATGAAAATCGGCCTGTACACGGGGGAGGCTCCGCCCTCGAAGGCGAGACCGACGGCAGAACCGCCGGGTCAAACCCGGCCGGGCTACCCGGGTTAGAAGCCTCAGAGTCGGGTTGAGCAGTCGCATTCACCCCCATCCCCTTTTGAACCTCTTCCCACCGTTGGAAATGCACGAAAATCGGCCTGTACACGGGGGAGGCACCGGCCTCGAAGACGAGACCGTCGGCAGAACCGCCGGATCAAACCCGGCCGAGCTACCCGGGTTAGAAGCCTCAGAGTCGGGTTGAGCAGTCACATTCACTCCCATCCCCTTTTGAACCTCTTCCCACCGTTGGAAATGCACGAAAATCGGCCTGTACACGGGGGAGGCGCCCCTCTCGAAGGCGAGACCGACGGCAGAACCGCCGGGTCAAACCCGGCCGAGCTACCCGGGTTAGAAGCCTCAGAGTCGGGTTGAGCAGTCACATTCACCCCCATCCCCTTATGAACCTCTTCCCACCGTTGGAAATGCACGAAAATCGGCCTGTACACGGGGGAGGCCCCCCTCTCGAAGACGAGACCGTCGGCAGACCCGCCGGATCAAACCCGGCCGAGCTACACGGCTTACAAGTCTCGATGTCGGTATGAGCAGTCACGTCCACCCCCATTCCCTTTTGGACCACTTCCCACGGTACGAAATGCATGAAAATCGGCCTGTACACGGGGGAGGCACCCGCCTCGAAGACGAGACCGTCGGCAGAACCGCCGGGTCAAACCCGGCTGAGCTACCCGGCTCGGAAGCGCCAAAGTCGGGTTGAGCAGTCACATTCACTCCCATCCCCTTTTGGGCCACTTCCCACGGTTCGAAATGCATGAAAATCGGCCTGTACACGGGGGACGCTCCCCCCTCGAAGGCGAGACCGTCGCCAGAACCGCCGGGTCAAATCCGGCTGAGCTACCCGCGTTACAGGTCTCAAAGTCGGGTTGAGCAGTCACGTTCACCCCCATCCCCTTTCGGACCCCTTCCCACGGTTGGAAATGCATGAAAATCGGCCTGTACACGGTGGGCGCTCCCCCCTCGAAGGTGAGACCTTCGGCAGAACCGCCGGGTCAAATCCGGCCGAGCTACCCGCGTTAGAGGTCTCAATGTCGGCTTCAGCAGTCACATTCAATCCCATTCCCGTTTGGACCTCTTCCCGCCGATGGAAATGCACAAAATTCGGCCTGAACACGCGGGACGCTCCCCCCTCGAAGGTGAGACCTTCGGCAGAACCGCCGGGTCAAATCCGGCCGAGCTACCCGCGTTAGAGGTCTCAATGTCGGCTTCAGCAGTCACATTCAATCCCATTCCCGTTTGGACCTCTTCCCGCCGATGGAAATGCACAAAATTCGGCCTGAACACGCGGGACGCTCCCCCCTCGAAGGCGAGACCGTCGCCAGAACCGCCGGGTCAAATCCGGCCGAGCTACCCGCGTTAGAGGTCTCAATGTCGGCTTCAGCAGTCACATTCAATCCCATTCCCTTTTGGAACACTTCCCGCCGTTAACAATGCACGATATTCGGCCTGAACACGCGGGACGCTCCCCCCTCGAAGGTGAGACCTTCGGCAGAACCGCCGGGTCAAATCCTGCCGAGCTACCCGCGTTAGAGGTCTCAATGTCGGCTTCAGCAGTCACATTCAATCCCATTCCCGTTTGGACCTCTTCCCGCCGATGGAAATGCACAAAATTCGGCCTGAACACGCGGGGCGCTCCCCCCTCGAAGGCGAGACCGTCGCCAGAACCGCCGGGTCAAATCCGGCTGAGCTACCCGCGTTACAGGTCTCAAAGTCGGCTTCAGCAGTCACATTCAATCCCATTCCCTTTTGGAACACTTCCCGCCGTTAACAATGCACGATATTCGGACTGAACACGGGGGCCGGTCCGCCCTCGAAGTCAACACCGTCCGCAGAACCGCCGGGGCAAATCCGGCTGAGCTACCCCGCCCCCGAACACTCAAAGTCCCTCTGAAGCCTTGCATTCGCCTCCTTGGAAAATTGACGTCAAACATTACCAAAATCGGGGGCACGAGCACTAAAGCTAAGTCTCACCCTTTCCCTATCCCTAACCAGGAACCGAACGCCCACCCTCAGCCTCACACCAACGCCGGTGCCACTCCAGACAGACACACCCTTCAAAACCACACCCATCCGGCCATGCAACTCAAAAAGGGTCCAAATTCAGAAACACCCCCTTCAAAAGGCACTCCATCCTCGGCCACACCACCGGGACATGCTCCCCTCGGCGATAATTAAGCCCCCACCACTATTTGAAGCCAACCGCAGCCGCAACTCGAACGGAGAAATCAGTAACCAATTCAAAAATGCGCTTGG
>NW_027310288.1:102500-112760 GCF_047496795.1 Chiloscyllium punctatum
CTTCCGTGAGCTCTCCGGCTTGCACCGAGACCCGAAGTCGACGTGCTAAGCACCACGGGACCCCTTTCGCCTGCAGGTCCCGAGCCGCCTTTATTTGCTGTTACGAGCATCGTGTGCCCCATACCTGCGTGACAAGCACCGCAGGGCGGCAGAGCCATCGCACTTAGCCGGGTGGCAGAGGAGGACCAGACTATTCACAGATAGCGGCCCAACGACTCCCAGAGCCGGTCGTGCGGCGCGCGAGGTCTGCTCTCTTCACAAGAGGCTTTATTAGGGAGTGCTAAGGCAAGGTTCTGTGCCCTCCACCCTCATCGCAACACCCATGGGAGCCTCCGGTCGTCAATAGACCGCCGCACCGGCCTCTGACTGACTCTCAGAATGGACGGAAAGAGCCGGGTAAGCCTTTCAAAAGATTCGACCACGTGCCGAAAACTTTAGACTTCCGTGAGCTCTCCGGCTTGCACCGAGACCCGAAGTCGACGTGCTAAGCACCACGGGACCCCTTTCGCCTGCAGGTCCCGAGCCGCCTTTATTTGCTGTTACGAGCATCGTGTGCCCCATACCTGCGTGACAAGCACCGCAGGGCGGCAGAGCCATCGCACTTGGCCGGGTGGCAGAGGAGGACCCGACTATTCACAGATAGCGGCCCAACGACTCCCAGAGCCGGTCGTGCGGTGCGCGAGGTCTGCTCTCTTCACAAGAGGCTTTATTAGGGAGTGCTAAGGCAAGGTTCTGTGCCCTCCACCCTCATCGCAACACCCATGGGAGCCTCCGGTCGTCAATAGACCGCCGCACCGGCCTCTGACTGACTCTCAGAATGGACGGAAAGAGCCGGGTAAGCCTTTCAAAAGATTCGACCACGTGCCGAAAACTTTAGACTTCCGTGAGCTCTCCGGCTTGCACCGAGACCCGAAGTCGACGTGCGAAGCACCACGGGACCCCTTTCGCCTGCAGGTCCCGAGCCGCCTTTATTTGCTGTTACGAGCATCGTGTGCCCCATACCTGCGTGACGAGCACCGCAGGGCGGCAGAGCCATCGCACTTGGCCGGGTGGCAGAGGAGGACCAGACTATTCACAGATAGCGGCCCAACGACTCCCAGAGCCGGTCGTGCGGCGCGCGAGGTCTGCTCTCTTCACAAGAGGCTTTATTAGGGAGTGCTAAGGCAAGGTTCTGTGCCCTCCACCCTCATCGCAACACCCATGGGAGCCTCCGGTCGTCAATAGACCGCCGCACCGGCCTCTGACTGACTCTCAGAATGGACGGAAAGAGCCGGGTAAGCCTTTCAAAAGATTCGACCACGTGCCGAAAACTTTAGACTTCCGTGAGCTCTCCGGCTTGCACCGAGACCCGAAGTCGACGTGCTAAGCACCACGGGACCCCTTTCGCCTGCAGGTCCCGAGCCGCCTTTATTTGCTGTTACGAGCATCGTGTGCCCCATACCTGCGTGACGAGCACCGCAGGGCGGCAGAGCCATCGCACTTGGCCGGGTGGCAGAGGAGGACCAGACTATTCACAGATAGCGGCCCAACGACTCCCAGAGCCGGTCGTGCGGCGCGCGAGGTCTGCTCTCTTCACAAGAGGCTTTATTAGGGAGTGCTAAGGCAAGGTTCTGTGCCCTCCACCCTCATCGCAACACCCATGGGAGCCTCCGGTCGTCAATAGACCGCCGCACCGGCCTCTGACTGACTCTCAGAATGGACGGAAAGAGCCGGGTAAGCCTTTCAAAAGATTCGACCACGTGCCGAAAACTTTAGACTTCCGTGAGCTCTCCGGCTTGCACCGAGACCCGAAGTCGACGTGCTAAGCACCACGGGACCCCTTTCGCCTGCAGGTCCCGAGCCGCCTTTATTTGCTGTTACGAGCATCGTGTGCCCCATACCTGCGTGACGAGCACCGCAGGGCGGCAGAGCCATCGCACTTGGCCGGGTGGCAGAGGAGGACCAGACTATTCACAGATAGCGGCCCAACGACTCCCAGAGCCGGTCGTGCGGCGCGCGAGGTCTGCTCTCATCACAAGAGGCTTTAGGGAGTGCTCAGGCAAGGGTCAGCCCGCAGCCTTCCTGGCAACACCCAGGGGAACCAGGCCACTCGCGTCTCTCGCCTTCATTTTCGACACGAGCGCCTGCGGAGGGCCACCACCCCCTCCGATTGTCAAGAGACCTCCGCACCGGCCTCTGACTTACTCTCAGAATGGACGGAAAGAGCCGGGTAAGCCTTTGAAAAGATTCGACCACGTGCCGAAAACTTTAGACTTCCGTGAGCTCTCCGGCTTGCACCGAGACCCGAAGTCGACGTGCTTAGCACCACGGGACCCCTTTCGCCTGCAGGTCCCGAGCCGCCTTTTATTTTTGTTACGAGTATCGTGTTCCCCAAACCTGGGTGACGAGCACCGCAGGGCGGCAGAGCCATCGCGCTTGTCCGGGTGGCAGAGGAGGACCAGACTATTCACAAATAGCGGCCCAACGACTCCCAGAGCCGGTCGTGCGGCAGGCGAGGTCTGCTCTCATCACAAGAGGCTTTAGGGAGTGCTCAGGCAACGGTCAGCCCGCAGCCTTCTTGGCAACACCCAAGGGAACCAGGCCACTCGCGTCTCTCGCCTTCATTTTGGACACGAGCGCCTGTGGAGGGACGGCCGGAGTCAACGTGGGGTTTGCCCGCCCTCCAATAGTGTCAAAAGACCGCCGCACAAGTCTCTGACTGACTCTTAGAACAGACAGAAAGAGTTTGTCAAATCTGTCAAAAAATTGACAAAGTGTCAAAAATTCGACTTCCAAGAGCTCTCCGGCATGCACTCATACCTGTCATTAAAGTGCTATGCCCGTGGAACCGTTTTTCGGATGCCTTTCAGAACGGTCCCGCGCCGCCATTTTGTTCTAAAAATCGTGTTCCCATATATCTCCGGGTACCCCGCCAACCTCACTGCGGAAAAACTACAAGTGGCACTGAATGGGTCTGAATTCCAAATTTGACTGCATCGGTCTGGAACTCGGTCCGGTCAAAACCGTTTGGATTTTTCTCGGTCCGGACTTCCGCGACAGACAAAGTTAAAGTTTTCGGGCTGCAGGCACAAAACGACAGCTGGCCATTTGCCGGGCTCAATTCACCCAATTCCTCCGGCACTTCGGAGCACATGTTCGGTGTAAGTTTGCGAATCTTTCCCGATGCTGCAGCATTTTCCTCCGCTGACACTTAGAATATTTTTCACACTTTGCTGAAAATTTTTCTAAGTGTTTTTTTCCAAGTTTTCCTGGTTACTGATTTCTTCTTTTTAAACATTTTTCTAAGTTTTTCTGGTTACTGATTTCTTCTTTTTAAACATTTTTCGCAGTTTGTCTGGTTACTGATTTCTTCTTTTTAAACATTTTTCGCCGTTTTTCTGGTTACTGATTTCTTCTTTTTAAACATTTTTCGCCGTTTTTCTGGTTACTCATTTCTTCTTTTTAAACATTTTTCTAAGTTTTTCTGGTTACTGATTTCTTCTTTTTAAACATTTTTCTAAGTTTTTCTGGTTACTCATTTCTTCTTTTTAAACATTTTTCTAAGTTTTTCTGGTTACTCACTTCTTCTTTTTAAACATTTTTCTAAGTTTTTCTGGTTACTGATTTCTTCTTTTTAAACATTTTTCGCCGTTTTTCTGGTTACTGATTTCTTCTTTTTAAACATTTTTCTAAGTTTTTCTGGTTACTCATTTCTTCTTTTTAAACATTTTTCGCCGTTTTTCTGGTTACTGATTTCTTCTTTTTAAACATTTTTCTAAGTTTTTCTGGTTACTGATTTCTTCTTTTTAAACATTTTTCTAAGTTTTCCTGGTTACTCATTTCTTCTTTTTAAACATTTTTCTAAGTTTTCCTGGTTACTCATTTCTTCTTTTTAAACATTTTTCTAAGTTTTCCTGGTTACTGATTTCTTCTTTTTAAACATTTTTCGCAGTTTTTCTGGTTACTGATTTCTTCTTTTTAAACATTTTTCTAAGTTTTTCTGGTTACTGATTTCTTCTTTTTAAACATTTTTCTAAGTTTTTCTGGTTACTCACTTCTTCTTTTTAAACATTTTTCTAAGTTTTTCTGGTTACTCACTTCTTCTTTTGAAACATTTTTCTAAGTTTTTCTGGTTACTGATTTCTTCTTTTTAAACATTTTTCGCAGTTTGTCTGGTTACTGATTTCTTCTTTTTAAACATTTTTCGCCGTTTTTCTGGTTACTGATTTCTTCTTTTTAAACATTTTTCTAAGTTTTTCTGGTTACTCACTTCTTCTTTTTAAACATTTTTCTAAGTTTTTCTGGTTACTGATTTCTTCTTTTTAAACATTTTTCGCAGTTTTTCTGGTTACTGATTTCTTCTTTTTAAACATTTTTCTAAGTTTTTCTGGTTACTGATTTCTTCTTTTTAAACATTTTTCTAAGTTTTTCTGGTTACTCACTTCTTCTTTTTAAACATTTTTCTAAGTTTTCCTGGTTACTGATTTCTTCTTTTTAAACATTTTTCGCAGTTTTTCTGGTTACTGATTTCTTCTTTTTAAACATTTTTCTAAGTTTTTCTGGTTACTGATTTCTTCTTTTTAAACATTTTTCTAAGTTTTTCTGGTTACTCACTTCTTCTTTTTAAACATTTTTCTAAGTTTTCCTGGTTACTGATTTCTTCTTTTTAAACATTTTTCGCAGTTTGTCTGGTTACTGATTTCTTCTTTTTAAACATTTTTCGCAGTTTTTCTGGTTACTGATTTCTTCTTTTTAAACATTTTTCTAAGTTTTTCTGGTTACTGATTTCTTCTTTTTAAACATTTTTCTAAGTTTTTCTGGTTACTGATTTCTTCTTTTTAAACATTTTTCTAAGTTTTTCTGGTTACTCACTTCTTCTTTTTAAACATTTTTCTAAGTTTTTCTGGTTACTCACTTCTTCTTTTGAAACATTTTTCTAAGTTTTTCTGGTTACTGATTTCTTCTTTTTAAACATTTTTCGCAGTTTGTCTGGTTACTGATTTCTTCTTTTTAAACATTTTTCGCCGTTTTTCTGGTTACTGATTTCTTCTTTTTAAACATTTTTCTAAGTTTTTCTGGTTACTCACTTCTTCTTTTTAAACATTTTTCTAAGTTTTTCTGGTTACTGATTTCTTCTTTTTAAACATTTTTCGCAGTTTTTCTGGTTACTGATTTCTTCTTTTTAAACATTTTTCTAAGTTTTTCTGGTTACTGATTTCTTCTTTTTAAACATTTTTCTAAGTTTTTCTGGTTACTCACTTCTTCTTTTTAAACATTTTTCTAAGTTTTCCTGGTTACTGATTTCTTCTTTTTAAACATTTTTCGCAGTTTGTCTGGTTACTGATTTCTTCTTTTTAAACATTTTTCGCAGTTTTTCTGGTTACTGATTTCTTCTTTTTAAACATTTTTCTAAGTTTTTCTGGTTACTGATTTCTTCTTTTTAAACATTTTTCTAAGTTTTTCTGGTTACTCACTTCTTCTTTTTAAACATTTTTCTAAGTTTTTCTGGTTACTCACTTCTTCTTTTGAAACATTTTTCTAAGTTTTTCTGGTTACTGATTTCTTCTTTTTAAACATTTTTCGCAGTTTGTCTGGTTACTGATTTCTTCTTTTTAAACATTTTTCGCCGTTTTTCTGGTTACTGATTTCTTCTTTTTAAACATTTTTCTAAGTTTTTCTGGTTACTCACTTCTTCTTTTTAAACATTTTTCTAAGTTTTTCTGGTTACTGATTTCTTCTTTTTAAACATTTTTCGCAGTTTTTCTGGTTACTGATTTCTTCTTTTTAAACATTTTTCTAAGTTTTTCTGGTTACTGATTTCTTCTTTTTAAACATTTTTCTAAGTTTTTCTGGTTACTGACTTCTTCTTTTTAAACATTTTTCTAAGTTTTCCTGGTTACTGATTTCTTCTTTTTAAACATTTTTCGCAGTTTGTCTGGTTACTGATTTCTTCTTTTTAAACATTTTTCGCAGTTTTTCTGGTTACTGATTTCTTCTTTTTAAACATTTTTCTAAGTTTTTCTGGTTACTGATTTCTTCTTTTTAAACATTTTTCTAAGTTTTTCTGGTTACTCACTTCTTCTTTTTAAACATTTTTCTAAGTTTTTCTGGTTACTCACTTCTTCTTTTGAAACATTTTTCTAAGTTTTTCTGGTTACTGATTTCTTCTTTTTAAACATTTTTCTAAGTTTTTCTGGTTACTGATTTCTTCTTTTTAAACATTTTTCGCAGTTTGTCTGGTTACTGATTTCTTCTTTTTAAACATTTTTCGCCGTTTTTCTGGTTACTGATTTCTTCTTTTTAAACATTTTTCTAAGTTTTTCTGGTTACTCACTTCTTCTTTTTAAACATTTTTCTAAGTTTTTCTGGTTACTGATTTCTTCTTTTTAAACATTTTTCGCAGTTTTTCTGGTTACTGATTTCTTCTTTTTAAACATTTTTCTAAGTTTTTCTGGTTACTGATTTCTTCTTTTTAAACATTTTTCTAAGTTTTTCTGGTTACTCACTTCTTCTTTTTAAACATTTTTCTAAGTTTTCCTGGTTACTGATTTCTTCTTTTTAAACATTTTTCGCAGTTTGTCTGGTTACTGATTTCTTCTTTTTAAACATTTTTCGCAGTTTTTCTGGTTACTGATTTCTTCTTTTTAAACATTTTTCTAAGTTTTTCTGGTTACTCACTTCTTCTTTTATAACATTTTTCTAAGTTTTCCTGGTTACTGATTTCTTCTTTTTAAACATTTTTCTAAGTTTTCCTGGTTACTGATTTCTTCTTTTTAAACATTTTTCTAAGTTTTTCTGGTTACTCATTTCTTCTTTTTAAACATTTTTCGCAGTTTTTCTGGTTACTGATTTCTTCTTTTTAAACATTTTCCTAAGTTTTCCTGGTTACTGATTTCTTCTTTTTAAACATTTTTCTAAGTTTTCCTGGTTACTCATTTCTTCTTTTTGATCATTTTTCTAAGTTTTCCTGGTTACTGATTTCTTCGTTTTGAACATTTTTCTAAGTTTTCCTGGTTACTCACTTCTTCTTTTCAAACATTTTTCTTCGTTTTTCTGTTTACTCATTTAGCACTTTCAGGCACTTTCCGATCATTTCCTCGTTCCCGATTTCACCCTTTAAAACGCTTTCGGGCATTTCCCTAAGTTTTGCGGTTCACTCGTTTGGGACTCACTGACACCTTCTCTAGCTTCCCTGCTCACTTTTTTCGTACTGTTGAGAAAATTCGAACCCTTTCCTTAACTATGCCGGTTACTGACTTCACCGCTTCAGACCCTTGTCCCCGTAATGAAAGATACCATTTCCCACCGTGGGAAATGCACGAAAATCGGACTGAACACGGGGGAGGCTCCCCCCTCGAAGGCGAGACCGTCGGCAGAACCGCCGGGTCAAACCCGGCTGAGCTACCCGGCTTACAAGTCTCAAAGTCGGTATGAGCAGTCACGTCCACCCCCATTCCCTTTTGGACCACTTCCCACGGTTCCAAATGCATGAAAATCGGCCTGTACACGGGGGAGGCACCCGCCTCGAAGACGAGACCGTCGGCAGAACCGCCGGGTCAAACCCGGCTGAGCTACCCGGCTCGGAAGCGCCAAAGTCGGGTTGAGCAGTCACATTCACTCCCATCCCCTTTTGGGCAACTTCCCACGGTTGGAAATGCATGGAAATCGGACTGAACACGGGGGAGGCTCCCCCCTCGAAGGCGAGACCGTCGGCAGAACCGCCGGATCAAACCCGGCTGAGCTACCCGGCTTACAAGTCTCAAAGTCGGTATGAGCAGACACGTCCACCCCCATTCCCTTTTGGACCACTTCCCACGGTTCGAAATGCATGAAAATCGGCCTGTATACGGGGGAGGCACCCGCCTCGAAGACGAGACCGTCGGCAGAACCGCCGGGTCAAACCCGGCTGAGCTACCCGGCTCGGAAGCGCCAAAGTCGGGTTGAGCAGTCACATTCACTCCCATCCCCTTTTGGGCAACTTCCCACGGTTGGAAATGCATGGAAATCGGACTGAACACGGGGGAGGCTCCCCCCTCGAAGGCGAGACCGTCGGCAGAACCGCCGGATCAAACCCGGCTGAGCTACCCGGCTTACAAGTCTCAAAGTCGGTATGAGCAGACACGTCCACCCCCATTCCCTTTTGGACCACTTCCCACGGTTCGAAATGCATGAAAATCGGCCTGTATACGGGGGAGGCACCCGCCTCGAAGACGAGACCGTCGGCAGAACCGCCGGGTCAAACCCGGCCGGGCTACCCGGGTTAGAAGCCCTAGAGTCGGGTTGAGCAGTCACAATCACTCCCATCCCCTTTTGAACCTGTTCCCACCGTTGGAAATGCACGAAAATCGGCCTGTACACGGGGGAGGCTCCCCCCTCGAAGGCGAGACCGTCGGCAGAACCGCCGGGTCAAACCCGGCTGAGCTACCCGGCTTACAAGTCTCGAAGTCGGGTTGAGCAGTCACATTCACTCCCATCGACTTTTGGGCAACTTCCCACCGTTGCAAATGCATGAAAATCGGCCTGTACACGGGGGAGGCACCCGCCTCGAAGTCGAGACCGTCGGCAGAACCGCCGGGTCCAACCCGGCTGAGCTACCCGGCTTACAAGTCTCAAAGCCGGGTTGGGCAGTCACGTTCACCCCCATTCCCTTTTGGATCACTTCCCACGGTTCGAAATGCACGAAAACCGGCCTGTACACGGGGGAGGGTCCGCCCTCGAAGGCGAGACCGTCGGCAGAACCGCCGGGTCAAACCTGGCTGAGCTACCCGGCTTACAAGTCTCAAAGTCGGGTTGAGCAGTCACGTTCACTCCCATCGACTTTTAGACCACTTCCCACGGTTCGAAATGCACGAAAATCGGCCTGTACACGGGGGAGGCACCCGCCTCGAAGACGAGACCGTCGGCAGAACCGCCGGGTCAAACCCGGCCGAGCTACCCGGCTTAAAAGTCTCAAAGTCGGTATGAGCAGTCACATTCACCCCCATTCCCTTTTGGACCACTTCCCACGGTTGGAAATGCATGAAAATCGGCCTGGACACGGGGGAGGCTCCCCCCTCGATGACGAGACCGTCGGCAGAACCGCCGGAACAAACCCGGCTGAGCTACCCGGCTTACAAGTCTCAAAGTCGGTATGAGCAGACACGTCCACCCCCATTCCCTTTTGGACCACTTCCCACCGTTGGAAATGCACGAAAATCGGCCTGTACACGGGGGAGGCACCGGCCTCGAAGACGAGACCGTCGGCAGAACCGCCGGGTCAAACCCGGCTGAGCTACCCGGCTTACAAGTCTCAAAGTCGGGTTGAGCAGTCACATTCACTCCCATCGACTTTTGGGCAACTTCCCACGGTTCGAAATGCACAAGATTCGGCCTGAACACGGGGGACGCTCCCCCCTCGAAGGCGAGACCGTCGGCAGACCCGCCGGGTCAAACCCGGCTGAGCTACCCGGCTCGGAAGCGCCAAAGTCGGTATGAGCAGTCACGTTCACTCCCATCCCCTTTTGGACCGCTTCCCACGGTACGAAATGCATGAAAATCGGCCTGTACACGGGGGAGGCACCCGCCTCGAAGACGAGACCGTCGGCAGAACCGCCGGGTCAAACCCGGCTGAGCTACCCGGCTTACAAGTCTCAAAGTCGGGTTGAGCAGTCACATTCACTCCCATCGACTTTTGGGCAACTTCCCACGGTTCGAAATGCACAAAATTCGGCCTGAACACGGGGGACGCTCCCCCCTCGAAGGCGAGACCGTCGGCAGAACCGCCGGGTCAAACCCGGCTGAGCTACCCGGCTTAAAAGTCTCAAAGTCGGTATGAGCAGTCACATTCACCCCCATTCCCTTTTGGACCACTTCCCACGGTTGGAAATGCATGAAAATCGGCCTGGACACGGGGGAGGCTCCCCCCTCGATGACGAGACCGTCGGCAGAACCGCCGGAACAAACCCGGCTGAGCTACCCGGCTTACAAGTCTCAAAGTCGGTATGAGCAGACACGTCCACCCCCATTCCCTTTTGGACCACTTCCCACCGTTGGAAATGCACGAAAATCGGCCTGTACACGGGGGAGGCACCGGCCTCGAAGACGAGACCGTCGGCAGAACCGCCGGATCAAACCCGGCCGAGCTACCCGGGTTAGAAGCCTCAGAGTCGGGTTGAGCAGTCACGTCCACCCCCATTCCCTTTTGGACCACTTCCCACGGTTCGAAATGCACGAAAATCGGCCTGTACACGGGGGAGGGAGCCGCCTCGAAGACGAGACCGTCGGCAGAACCGCCGGTTCAAA
>NW_027310289.1:0-50736 GCF_047496795.1 Chiloscyllium punctatum
AGAGGAGAGAGAGAGTGAGGGGAGAGAGGAGAGAGAGAGGAGAGAGAGAGTGAGGGGAGAGAGAGTGAGGGGAGAGAGGAGAGAGAGAGGAGAGAGAGAGTGAGGGGAGAGAGGAGAGAGAGAGGAGTGAGAGAGTGAGGGGAGAGAGGAGAGAGAGAGGAGAGAGAGAGTGAGGAGAGAGAGAGTGAGGGGAGAGAGGAGAGAGAGAGGAGAGAGAGAGTGAGGGGAGAGAGGAGAGAGAGAGTGAGGGGAGAGAGAGTGAGGAGAGAGAGAGTGAGGGGGAGAGGAGAGAGAGAGTGAGGAGAGAGAGGAGAGAGTGAGGGGGAGAGGAGAGAGAGAGAGAGGAGTGAGAGAGTGAGGGAGAGGAGAGAGAGAGTGAGGAGAGAGAGAGTGAGGAGAGAGAGAGTGAGGGGAGAGAGGAGAGAGAGAGGAGAGAGAGAGTGAGGGGAGAGGAGAGAGAGAGTGAGGGGAGAGAGAGTGAGGAGAGAGAGAGTGAGGGAGAGGAGAGAGAGAGAGAGGAGTGAGAGAGTGAGGGGAGAGAGAGTGAGGAGAGAGAGAGTGAGGGGAGAGAGAGAGAGAGAGAGGAGTGAGAGAGTGAGGGGAGAGGAGAGAGAGGGAGAGGAGAGAGAGAGTGAGGGGGAGAGGAGAGAGAGAGAGAGGAGAGAGAGAGAGAGGGGGAGAGGAGGGAGAGAGTGAGGGGAGAGGAGAGAGTGAGGGGGAGAGGAGAGAGAGAGAGAGGAGAGAGAGAGTGAGGGAGAGAGAGTGAGGAGAGAGAGAGTGAGGGGAGAGGAGAGAGAGAGAGAGGAGTGAGAGAGTGAGGGGAGAGGAGAGAGAGAGAGAGGAGAGAGAGAGTGAGGGGGAGAGGAGAGAGAGAGTGAGGGGAGAGGAGAGAGTGAGGGGGAGAGGAGAGAGTGAGGGGAGAGGAGAGAGTGAGGGGAGAGGAGAGAGAGAGAGAGGAGTGAGAGAGTGAGGGGGAGAGGAGAGAGAGAGAGAGGAGAGAGAGTGAGGGGAGAGTAAGTGAGGGGAGAGGAGAGTGAGTGAGGAGAGAGAGAGTGAGGAGAGAGAGAGTGAGGGGGAGAGGAGAGAGAGAGAGAGGAGAGAGAGTGAGGGGAGAGAGAGTGAGGGGAGAGGAGAGTGAGTGAGGAGAGAGAGAGAGAGGAGAGAGAGAGTGAGGGGAGAGGGCGATGGAGAGGTTGAAGTCAGGATTTCCTGAGGCTCAGGCAGCTGAAGGCCTGGCTGTACATGGGAATCCTGGGGGAGGGGCTGGGGTTTGGGGGTTGCTTGAGAGGCTGGTGTTGCTGATTCCAAACAATCAGAAGTAGAGTACGGCGCCATAAGAATGCAAATCTTCATGTTTTGTTTGAACACAGTGTTGTTTCCGGTTTCCCCCCAGGTCCTGAATCTGTACAGGTCCCGGAATCCCAAAGCGTCTGCTGCCCCGTGCTGTGTAGCCAATGACCTGGATTCCCTGGCTGTCATGTACTATGTAGGCCGCAGGCCTAAGGTGGCTCAGCTTTCCGACATGACTGTGCAGTCATGTAAATGCAGATAAAGTGGAGGAAGGGCCGCCTGGGCCTGGGGGGTGGGGGCTTCTGTCTGCCCGTCTGTGTGTGTGTGTGTCTCTCTGTCTCTGTCTGTCTGTGTGTCTGCCTGTCTGTGTCTCTGTCTGTGTGTGTGTGTCTCTCTCTGTCTCTGTCTGTCTGTGTGTCTGTCTGTCTGTGTGTCTGCCTGTCTGTGTCTCTGTCTGTGTGTGTGTCTCTCTGTCTCTGTCTGTCTGTGTGTCTGCCTGTCTGTGTCTCTGTCTGTGTGTGTGTGTCTCTGTCTCTGTCTGTGTCACTCTGTCTGTGTGTCTGTGCGTATGTGTCTCTGTGTGTCTGCCTGTCTGTCTGTGTGTCTCTCTCTGTCTGTGTCTCTCTCTGTCTGTCTGTGTGTCTGACTCTCTCTCTCTCTGTGTCTGTGTCTCCCTGTGTGTATGTGTCTCTCTGTGTGTCTGTCTGTCAGTGTCTCTGTCTGTCTGCCTGTCAGTGTCTGCCTGTGTGTGTCTCTCTGTCTGTGTCTCTGTGTGTGTATCTCTATCAGTGTGTGTGCACCCTTGTCTGTGTGTATCCCTGTCTGTGTGTGTGTCTGTGTCCGTGTGTGTGTGTTTGCGTGTGTGTCTGTGAGTCTGTGTGTGTGTCTCTGTCTTTGCCTGTGTGTGTCGCGCTGTCTCTCTCTGTGCCTGTGTGTGTCTCTCTCCCTGTCTCTCTCTCCCTGTCTCTCTCTCCCTGTCTCTCTCTCTCTGTCTCTCTCTCTCTGTGCCTGTGTGTGTCTCTCTCCCTGTCTCTCTCTCTCTCTCTCTCTCTCTGTGCCTGTGTATATTTGTGTGTATATACACAAAGGTAGTGGTTGAGGGTGTGCCAGAGGACTGTGGGACAGGACCAGCATGAGGCCATTCAGCCCCCCCCTCCTCGAGCCTGTTTGACAGGAACAGGTGGTCGGTCCCTCAATCCTGGGAGGACTGGGAACAGGGGACCCCTCACTGTTGGCGGAGGGAGAGAACGCTCACTTTCTCACAGCTCCTCGACCCTCACTCTCTCTCTCTCTGACACACACACACACACACACACACACACAGAGTCCCACCCACATCTCCCTGTTGGCCTGTATCAGACAAAAGCCCAGGGGATAATCTACCCCCTCCATCTCTCTCTCTCGCTGTACATCTCCACACCCTCACTGACCTTACAAGCTGTGCATGTCTCAGAGTTATCCATCGTCCCAGTGACAACCTCTGAATTTTGTTTCTGCTTTTTTGTTAATGATTCATGTTGTGTGTGTATTACGATATTTTTTAAAAATTCCGTAGTGGTCTATCATGACGACGTTTGTAACCTGACAGAAAAGACCATTCATTAAACGTGTCAACATGAACTGCTCAATGCACGTTCTCATTTCACCCCCACAAGCTGGACCGACACCGTCCTGTTCACATCACTTAGACATTTAGACAGTGCGGCACTCCCTCAGCACTGACCCTCCGACAGTGCAGCACTCCCTCAGCACTGACCCTCCGACAGTGCGGCACTCCCTCAGCACTGACCCTCCGACAGTGCCCACTCCCTCAGCACTGACCCTCCGACAGTGCCCACTCCCTCAGCACTGACCCTCCGACAGTGCCCACTCCCTCAGCACTGACCCTCCGACAGTGCCTCTACTCCCACAGTGCTGACCCTCCGACAGTGCCCACTCCCTCATCACTGACCCTCCGACAGTGCCCACTCCCTCAGCACTGACCCTCTGACAGTGCCCCACTCCCTCAGCACTGACCCTCCGACAGTGCCCACTCCCTCAGCACTGACCCTCCGACAGTGCGGCGCTCCCTCAGCACTGACCCTCCGACAGTGCCCACTCCCTCAGCACTGACCCTCTGACAGTGCACACTCCCTCAGCACTGTCCCTCCGACAGTGCGGCGCTCCCTCAGCACTGACCCTCCGACAGTGCCCACTCCCTCAGCACTGACCCTCTGACAGTGCCCACTCCCTCAGCACTGACCCTCTGACAGTGCGGCGCTCCCTCAGCACTGACCCTCTGACAGTGCCCACTCCCTCAGCACTGACCCTCTGACAGTGCCCACTCCCTCAGCACTGACCCTCCGACAGTGCCCACTCCCTCAGCACTGACCCTCTGACAGTGCGGCGCTCCCTCAGCACTGACCCTCTGACAGTGCCCACTCCCTCAGCACTGACCCTCTGACAGTGCCCACTCCCTCAGCACTGACCCTCTGACAGTGCCCACTCCCTCAGCACTGACCATCCGACAGTGTCCACTCCCTCAGCACTGACCCTCTGACAGTGCCCACTCCCTCAGCGCTGACATTCCGACAGTGCCCACTCCCTCAGCACTGACCCTCTAACAGTGCCCACTCCCTCAGCACTGACCCTCCGACAGTGCGCACTCCCTCAGCACTGACCCTCCGACAGTGCCCACTCCCTCAGCACTGACCCTCCGACAGTGCCCACTCCCTCAGCACTGACCCTCCGACAGTGCCCACTCCCTCAGCACTGACCCTCCGACAGTGCCCACTCCCTCAGCACTAACACTCTGACAGTGCCCACTCCCTCAGCACTGACCCTCCGACAGTGTCCGCTCCCTCAGCACTGACCCTCCGACAGTGCCTACTCCCTCAGCACTGACCCTCCGACAGTGCCCACTCCCTCAGCACTGACCCTCCGACAGTGCCCACTCCCTCAGCGCTGACCCTCCGACAGTGCCCATTCCCTCAGCACTGACTCCCCGACAGTGCCCACTCCCTCAGCACTGACCCTCTGACAGTGCCCACTCCCTCAGTACTGACCCTCCGACAGTGCCCACTCCCTCAACACTGACCCTCCGACAGTGCCCACTCCCTCAGCACTGACACTCCGACAGTGCCCACTCCCTCAACACTGACCCTCCGACAGTGCCCACTCCCTCAGCACTGACCCTCCGACAGTGCCCACTCCCTCAGTACTGACCCTCCGACAGTGCCTGCTCCCTCAGCACTGACCCTCCGACAGTGCCCACTCCCTCAGTACTGACCCTCCGACAGTGCCTACTCCCTCAGCACTGACCCTCCGACAGTGCCCACTCCCTCAACACTGACCCTCCGACAGTGCCCACTCCCTCAGCACTGACACTCCGACAGTGCCCACTCCCTCAGCACTAACACTCCGACAGTGCCCACTCCCTCAGCACTGACCCTCCGACAGTGCCCACTCCCTCAGCACTGACCCTTCGACAGTGCCCACTCCCTCAGCACTGACCCTTCGACAGTGCCCACTCCCTCAGCACTGACCCTCTGACAGTGCCCGCTCCCTCAGCACTGACCCTCTGACAGTGCCTACTCCTCAGCACTGACCCTCAGACAGTGCCCACTCCCTCAGCACTGACCCTCCGACAGTGCAGCACTCCCTCAGTACTGACCCTCCGACAATGCCCGCTCCCTCAGCACTGACCCTCCGACAGTGCAGTACTCCCTCAGCACTGACCCTCCGACAGTGCAGCACTCGCGCAGCACTGACCCTCCGACAGTGCCCGCTCCCTCATCACTGACCCTGCGACAGTGCGGGACTCCCTCAATACTGACCCTCCGACAGTGCGGGACTCCCTCAGTACTGACCCTCCGACAGTGCAGTACTCCCTCAGCACTGACCCTCCGACAATGCCCGCTCCCTCAGCACTGACCCTCCGACAGTGCGGCACTCGCTCAGCACTGACCCTCCGACAGTGCCCACTCCCTCAGCACTGACCCTCCGACAGTGCAGCACTCGCTCAGCACTGACCCTCCGACAGTGCCCGCTCCCTCAGCACTGACCCTCCGACAGTGCCCACTTCCTCAGCACTGACCCTCCGACAGTGCCCACTCCCTCAGCACTGACCCTTCGACAGTGCCCACTCCCTCAGCACTGACCCTCTGACAGTGCCCACTCCCTCAGCACTGACCCTTCGACAGTGCCCACTCCCTCAGCACTGACCCTCTGACAGTGCCCACTCCCTCAGCACTGACCCTCTGACAGTGCGGCGCTCCCTCAGCACTGACCCACCGACAGTGCCCGCTCCCTCAGCACTGACCCTCCGACAGTGCCCACTCCCTCAACACTAACACTCCGACAGTGCCCCACTCCCTCAGCACTGACACTCTGACAGTGCCCACTCCCTCAGCACTAACACTCCGACAGTGCCCGCTCCCTCAGCACTGACCCACCGACAGTGCCTGCTCCCTCAGCACTGACCCTCTGACAGTGCAGTACTCCCTCAGCACTGACCCTCCGACAATGCCCGCTCCCTCAGCACTGACCCTCCGACAGTGCGGCACTCGCGCAGCACTGACCCTCCGACAGTGCCCGCTCCCTCAGCACTGACACTGCGACAGTGCGGGACTCCCTCAGCACTGACCCTCCGACAGTGGCCACCTCCCTCAGCACTGACCCTCCGACAGTGCCCGCTCCCTCAGCACTGACCCACCGACAGTGCCTGCTCCCTCAGCACTGACCCACCGACAGTGCCCACTTCCTCAGCACTGACCCTCCGACAGTGCCCGCTCCCTCAGCACTGACCCTCTGAGAGTGCAGGGAGACATCTGAAGCCTGAGACGAGGATTCTGAGGCCATCGAGTTTGGGAGGAGGTGGTGGAGAGGAGCTGGGACCCGGGTCCCGGGATGGATCGGCGTTGGGAATTGGGGTGGGGGGGGGAACGGGGTTGCAGAGACGGGGGTGTGGACGGGGATGCTGAACGACCCAGGCTGAAAGGAGGGGCCGTTCTCTGGATGGCGACGCCTCTGTGGTCGAACAGCCGACGCGGATCGCCGTGAGGCAGTGAGCGTGTGTGAAATGTGTCCGGTTCAAGGTCGGAGGGAGTTGGGGGGGGGGGGGGGGGGGGGGGGGGACCGGGGGGGGGGGGGGGGGGGGGGGGGGGGGGAGGGGGGGGGGGGGGGGGGGGGGGGGGGGGGGGGGGGGGGGGGGGGGGGGGGGGGGGGGGGGGGGGGGGGGGGGGGGGGGGGGGGGGGGGGGGGGGGGGGGGGGGGGGGGGGGGGGGGGGGGGGGGGAGTGGGCCGTGCGCAGTGATTGCGGGAGGGAGTTAGAATCGGCTGGGGGGCTGAGGAGAGCGGGGGAGGGAGGGAGGGAGGTTCGGGGTGATTCCCCCCATGTCCGTGTTTTCCCTCAGCCTCGGGGTGTGGGGGTGGTGGGTGTCTGAGACTCTGCACTCTCTGAATGCTGTGTGTTTGCACAGTGCCCAGTCCCACAGGGACTGCTCTCAATCGCAGCTTTCAGCCTCATGTTTGCACAGAACATACCAACCTGACCCACCAAGCAACAGCATCACAGCAACACGCACACACTCTGCCCCGGCCCTGCGCTCTGTTGGCAACAGGACTGTTTTCAGACTGTCAGACTCCTACTCCACCCAAACCCCTCAATCCCGTCCCAACTGGGACATCAGCCCATCACCGACAGAGGTTAGATACAGGGTAAAGCTCCCTCGACACTGTCCCCCATCAAACACTCCCCAGGACAGGGACAGCACGGGGTTAGATACAGAGTAAAGCTTCCTCTACACTGTCCCGCATCAAACACTCCCCAGGACAGGGACAGCACGGGATTAGATACAGAGTAAAGCTCTCTCTACACTGTCCCCCCATCAAACAGTCCCAGGACAGGGACAGCATGGGGTTAGATACAGAGTAAAGCTCCTCGACACTGTCCCCATCAAACACTCCCAGGACAGGGACAGCACGGGTTAGATACAGAGTAAAACTCCCTCTACACTGTCTCCATCAAACACTCCCCAGGACAGAAACAGCACGGGGTTAGATACAGAGTAAAGCTCCCTCTACACTGTCTCCATCAAACACTCCCAGGACAGGGACAGCACGGGGTTAGATACAGAGTAAAGCTGCCTCTACACTGTCCCCCCATCAACACTCCCCAGGTCAGGGACAGCACAGGGTTAGATACAGAGTAAAGCTCCCTCTACACTGTCCCCCCATCAAACACTCCCAGGACAGGGACAGGGACAGCACGGGTTAGATACAGAGTAAAGCTTCCCCTACACTGTCCCCCCATCAAACACTCCCCAGGACAGGGACAGCACGGGGTTAGATACAGAGTAAAGCTCCCTCTACACTGTCCCCCCACCAAACACTCCCAGGACAGGGACAGGGACAGCACGGGGTTAGATACAGAGTAAAGCTCCCTCTACACTGTTAGATACAGAGTAAAGCTGCCTGTTACCCTGCTGACCCTGTGACAGTTTTCCGTTGTGTGTGTTTGTGTGCTGGATTCCGTGACTGTGTCGTTTGGAAGTTTGGGAAGAGTGGGGGTGAGCCCTGTCACATGGTGTGCCCTGTGGGAGGCCAGAGTACACCGCAGGAACAACTCTGCATTCCTTCCTGTCAAAGAGCTCCCTGTGTGCTGTGGGCTGGGACCGAGCTCTGGAATTCTGACCTGGGGACGGCTGGGGGAGTCAGGGAAAACATCCCGGCCTCTCCTGGCTATTTACAGGAACTGCTCACTCTTCCCCTGAGACTCTCCGGGCCAAACACCGACTGCTCAGAGCGTGGAGCACAGTCCTGGGATCACCCCCAAGAACAGGCCTTCCAGTGACTGCTGCCATCCTGTTACATTCAGCTCTGCCCCTCCAGACCGTCACACGGGAACAGCAGGAGGCCATTCAGCCCCCCCCACCCCCCCCCCCCCCCCCGTCCTCCAGACTGTCGCACAGAAACAAATGAACAGCCGGCTCATTTGTCCTAAATGTTACAGCCTGAAACTGACAGTGTAGAGGGAGCTTTACTCATGTATCTCACCCCGTGCTGTCCCTGTCCTGGGGAGTGTTTGATGGGGGACAGTGTAGAGGGAGCTTTACTCTGTATCTAACCCTGTGCTGTCCCTGTCCTGGGGAGTGTTTGATGGGACAGTGTAGAGAGAGCTTTACTCTGTATCTAACCCCGTGCTGTCCCTGTCCTGGGGAGTGTTTGTTGGGGGGACAGTGTAGAGAGAGCTTTACTCTGTATCTAACCCCGTGCTGTCCCTGTCCTGGGGAGTGTTTGATGGGGGGACAGTGTAGAGGAAGCTTTACTCTGTATCTAACCCCGTGCTGTCCCTATGCTGGGAGTGTTTGATGGGGGACAGTGTAGAGGAAGCTTTACTCTGTATCTAACCCCGTGCTGCCCCTGTCCTGGGAGTGTTTGAAGGGGGACAGTGTAGAGAGAGCTTTACTCTGTATCTAACCCCGTGCTGTCCCTGTGCTGGGAGTGTTTGATGGGGGACAGTGTAGAGGGTGCTTTACTCTGTATCTAACCCCGTGCTGTCCCTGTCCTGGGAGTGCTTGAAGGGGGACAGTGTAGAGAGAGCTTTACTCTGTATCTAACCCCGTGCTGTCCCTGTCCTGGGGGGTGTTTTGATGGGGGGACAGTGTAGAGGGAGCTTTACTCTGTATCTAACCCCGTGCTGTCCCTGTCCTGGGGAGTGTTTGATGGGGGACAGTGTAGAGGGAGCTTTACTCTGTATCTAACCCCGTGCTGTCCCTGTCCTGGGGAGTGTTTGATGGGGGACAGTGTAGAGGGAGCTTTTACTCTGTATCTAACCCCATGCTGTCCCTGTCCTGGGGAGTGTTTGATGGGGGACAGTGTAGAGAGAGCTTTACTCTGTATCTGACCCCGTGTTATCCCTCTCCTGGAGAGGGTTTGGATTTTGGGATCGCTCTGTTAGTGAATGTTTATTTACTGCACAGAGTGCAGTTGCAGACTGAGGGGCTGATTGAGTGCCTCCTCCTGGACATTGGGGGCATTCCGTGCCTCCAAACCCTGGGGGTGATCTCCCACGTTCCCCGTAGGGATGGGACGTCAAGCACCCTGCGTTCCCCCTTCTCTGAGTCGGCCTGACCATGACCTGTCCCTGGGGTTTAAGGGGAAGGTGGTCAATTCAGTAAGGAGCCAGAGGGCTGGGCCAGGCCGAAGGGGAATGTTTTGTCGGAGAGGGAGTTGGGCAGTGATCGCGACTCGGAGACCGTGTGCGGGAATCAGGAAGACTGACAAGGAGCCTGGGTGTCTCAGATAGATCTCACATTGTCCTCAACTCTCACCCTGCTAGCCCCGAACACCGAGAGAGGGAGGGAGGGGAGGGAAGGAGGAGACAGAGTGGGAGTGAGGGAGGGAGGAAAGGGAGTGGGAGAGAGGGAGAGGGAGGGGGAGAGAGGGAGAGGGGGAGGGATGGGGAGAGCGCGGGAGGGAGTGAGAGGGTGTGGGAGAGAGGGGGACAGAGGGAGGGAGAGAGTGAAGGGGAGAGGGAGGGAGGGGGAGAGAGTGGGAGGGAGGGAGAGGGAGTGGGAGTGAGAGAGAGGGGGAAGAGAGAGAGGGAGGAAGGAGAGGGAGAGAGAGAGAGGGAGGGAGGAAAGGGAGTGGGAGGGAAGGGGGGAGAGAGGGAGGGAGGAGAGGGAGTGGGAGAGGGGGGATTGGGAGGGACCGGGAATGGGCGCTAGGGGGAATGGGCCCTGGTTCCTGTGGGTCATCCCCTCAGCCAGTTTTCTCCCCTCGCCCTCTCCATCCTCTTCCCTGCCCCCTCCCCAGACCCTGACCTACAGCAACTCCCCAAAAGGCGGGGGGCGGGGGGGTCTTGACCTTTCACTCCACCCCTCCACCCCACCGCTCCGACAATCTGATCGCTCCTCCAATTCCAGCCTTTCAGGCACTCCCTACCTTCCCTCTCCCTCTCTCTCTCCTTCCCTCCCTAACCCTCTCCCTCTCTTTCTCCTTCCCTCCCTCCTTCCCTCTCCCTCTCTCTCTCCTTCCCTCCCTAACCCTCTCCCTCTCTTTCTCCTTCCCTCCCTCCTTCCCTCTCCCTCTCTCTCTCCTTCCCTCCCTAACCTTCTCCCTCTCTTTCTCCTACCCTCCCTACTTCCCTCTCCCTCTCTCTCTCCTTCCCTCCCTAACCTTCTCCCTCTCTTTCTCCTACCCTCCCTCCTTCCCTCTCCTCTCTCTCTCCTTCCCTCCCTAACCTTCTCCCTCTCTTTCTCCTACCCTCCCCTACTTCCCTCTCCCTCTCTCTCTCCTTCCCTCCCTAACCCTCTCCCTCTCTTTCTCCTTCCCTCCCTCCTTCCCTCTCCCTCTCTCTCTCCTTCCCTCCCTAACCCTCTCCCTCTCTTTCTCCTTCCCTCCCTCCTTCCCTCTCCCTCTCTCTCTCCTTCCCTCCCTAACCTTCTCCCTCTCTTTCTCCTACCCTCCCTCCTTCCCTCTCCCTCTCTCTCTCCTTCCCTCCCTAACCTTCTCCCTCTCTTTCTCCTACCCTCCCTCCTTCCTCTCCCTCTCACTCTCCTTCCCTCCCTACTTCCCTTTCCCTCTCTCCCTCTTTCCTTCCCTCCTTAACCCTCTCTCTCTCTTTCCCTCTCCTCTCCCTCCTTTGGGAGAGGGGGAGCGATAGAGAGAATGGAGGGAGGGAGTGATAGGGAGAATAGAGAGAGAGAGGGATGGAGGGAGAGGGAGGTTAAGTCCAAACTGATGAGGGAGGCAGCAGTGCTTGGGTCCAGATGCCCCCGTGTGGACAGAGCAGGTACTGAGGGTAAAGACGCACAGCAGCAGGGACAGTGCATCGGAGGGAAAATATTACAGGGCGATGGGGGATATTACAGGGCGATGGGGGATATTACAGGGTGATGGGGGATATTACAGGGCGATGGGGGATATTACAGGGCGATAGGTGATATTACAGGGCGATGGGGGATATTACAGGGCGATGGGGGATATTACAGGGCGATGGGGAATATTACAGGGCGATGGGGGATATTACAGGGCGATGGGGGATATTACAGGGCGATGGGGGATATTACAGGGCGATGGGGAATATTACAGGGTGATGGGGATATTACAGGGCGATAGGGATATTACAGGGTGATGGGGGATATTACAGGGCGATGGGGGATATTACAGGGCGATGGGGGATATTACAGGGCGATGGGGATATTACAGGGTGATGGGGGATATTACAGGGCGATGGGGGATATTACAGGGCGATAGGTGATATTACAGGGCGATGGGGGATATTACAGGGCGATGGGGGATATTACAGGGCGATGGGGAATATTACAGGGCGATGGGGGATATTACAGGGCGATGGGGGATATTACAGGGCGATAGGTGATATTACAGGGCGATGGGGGATATTACAGGGCGATAGGTGATATTACAGGGCGATGGGGGATATTACAGGGCGATGGGGGATATTACAGGGCGATGGGGAATATTACAGGGTGATGGGGATATTACAGGGCGATAGGGATATTACAGGGTGATGGGGGATATTACAGGGTGATGGGGCATATTACAGGGCGATGGGGGATATTACAGGGTGATGGGGGATATTACAGGGTGATGGGGATATTACAGGGTGATGGGGGATATTACAGGGTGATGGGGGATATTACAGGGCGATGGGGGATATTACAGGGCGATGGGGATATTACAGGGTGATGGGGGATATTACAGGGCGATGGGGGATATTACAGGGCGATGGGGATATTACAGGGTGATGGGGGATATTACAGGGCGATGGGGATATTACAGGGCGATGGGGATATTACAGGGCAATGGAGGATATTACAGGGCGATGGGGGATATTACAGGGCGATGGGGGATATTACAGGGTGATGGGGCATATTACAGGGCGATGGGGGATATTACAGGGTGATGGGGGATATTACAGGGTGATGGGGATATTACAGGGTGATGGGGGATATTACAGGGTGATGGGGGATATTACAGGGCGATGGGGGATATTACAGGGCGATGGGGATATTACAGGGTGATGGGGGATATTACAGGGCGATGGGGGATATTACAGGGCGATGGGGATATTACAGGGTGATGGGGGATATTACAGGGCGATGGGGATATTACAGGGCGATGGGGATATTACAGGGCAATGGAGGATATTACAGGGCGATGGGGGATATTACAGGGCGATGGGGGATATTACAGGGTGATGGGGATATTACAGGGTGATGGGGGATATTACAGGGTGATGGGGGATATTACAGGGCGATGGGGGATATTACAGGGCGATGGGGATATTACAGGGTGATGGGGATATTACAGGGGCGATGGGGGATATTACAGGGCGATAGGTGATATTACAGGGCGATGGGGGATATTACAGGGCGATAGGTGATATTACAGGGCGATGGGGGATATTACAGGGCGATGGGGGATATTACAGGGCGATAGGTGATATTACAGGGCGATAGGTGATATTACAGGGCGATGGGGGATATTACAGGGCGATGGGGGATATTACACGGCGATAGGAGATATTACAGGGCGATGGGGATATTACAGGGCGATGGAGGATATTACAGGGCGATGGGGATATTACAGGGCAATAGGTGATATTACAGGGCGATGGGGGATATTACAGGGCGATGGGGGATATTACAGGGCGATAGGTGATATTACAGGGCGATGGGGGATATTACAGGGCGATAGGTGATATTACAGGGCGATAGGTGATATTACAGGGTGATGGGGGATATTACAGGGCGATGGGGGATATTACAGGGCGATAGGTGATATTACAGGGCGATGGGGGATATTACAGGGCGATGGGGGATATTACAGGGGCGATGGGGAATATTACAGGGTGATGGAGGATATTACAGGGCGATGGAGGATATTACAGGGTGATGGGGGATATTACAGGGTGATGGGGATATTACAGGGGTGATGGAGGATATTACAGGGTGATGGAGATATTACATGGCTATAGGGAGTATTACAGGGTGAATATTACAGAGTGATGGGGAATATTACAGGGTGAATATTACAAGGGAGTATTGTATGGGGAATATTATGGGGTGAATAATCCAGGGTGAGTATTACTGGTGGTGTATTACAGGGTGAATATTGCAGTGGGAGTATTACAGCATGAATATTATAGGGTGAATATTACTGGGTGATGGACAATATTATAGGAGAGTATTACAGGGAGAGTATTACAGGGTGAATATTACAGGGTGAATATTACAGGGGGAGTATTCACGGGTTAATATTACAGGGGGATTATTACACGAGAATATTACAGGGTGATGGGGAATATTATAGGGAGTATTACAGGATGAATATTATGGAGGGTATTATACGGAGCGTATTACAGGGTGATGGGGAGTATTACGGCGGAGTATTACAGGGTGAATGTTACAGGGGGAGTATTACAGGGTGAATGTTACAGGGGGAGTATTACAGGGTGAATGTTATAAGGTGATAGGGAGTATTACAGGGTGAATATTACAGGGGGAGTACTACAGGGTGAATATTACAGGGTGAATATTACGGCGGAATATTACAGGGGGAGTATTAGAGGGGGAGTATTACAGGGTGAATAGTAAAAGGTGAATATTAAAGGGTGAATATTACAGGGGATTATTACAGGGTGAATGTTACAGGGTGAATACTACAGGGGGAGTATTACAGGGTGAATATTACAGGGGAGTATTACAGGGTGAATATTACAGGGGGTGTATTACAGGGTGAATATTACATGGGGAGTGTTACAGGGGGATTATTACAGGGTGAATATTATGGGGGAGTATTACATGGTGAATATTACAGGGGAGTATTACAGGGTGAGTATTGCAGGGTAAATATTACAGGGGGATTATTACAGGGTGAATATTATGGGGGAGTATTACATGGTGAATATTACAGGGGAGTATTACAGGGTGAGTATTACAGGGTGAATATTACAGGGGATTATTACAGGGTGGATATTATGGGGGAGTATTACAGGGGGAGTATTACAGGGGGAGTATTACAGGGGATTATTACATGGTGAATATTACAGGGTGAATATTACAGGGGATTATTACAGGGTGAATATTACAGGGGATTATTACAGGGTGGATATTATGGGGGAGTATTACATGGTGAATATTACAGGGGGAGTATTACAGGGGATTATTACATGGTGAATATTACAGGGTGAATATTACAGGGGATTATTACAGGGTGAATATTATGGGGGAGTATTACATGGTGAATATTACAGGGGATTATTACAGGGTGAATATTACAGGGTGAATATTACGGGGGATTATTACAGGGTGAATATTACAGGGGATTATTACAGGGTGAATATTACAGGGTGAATATTATGGGGGATTATTACAGGGTGAATATTACAGGGGATTATTACAGGGTGAATATTACAGGGTGAATATTATAGGGGATTATTACAGGGTGAATATTACAGGGGATTATTACATGGTGAATATTACAGGGTGAATATTACGGGGGATTATTACAGGGTGAATATTACAGGGGATTATTACATGGTGAATATTACAGGGTGAATATTACGGGGGATTATTACAGGGTGAATATTACAGGGGATTATTACAGGGTGAATATTACAGGGTGAATATTACGGGGGATTATTACAGGGTGAATATTACAGGGGATTATTACAGGGTGAATATTACAGGGTGAATATTACGGGGGGTTATTACAGGGTGAATATTACAGGGTGAATATTACAGGGTGAATATTACAGGGGATTATTACAGGGTGAATATTACAGGGTGAATATTACAGGGTGAATATTACAGGGGATTATTACAGGGGATTATTACAGGGGATTATTACAGGGTGAATATTACAGGGTGAATATTACAGGGGATTATTACAGGGTGAATATTACAGGGGGAGTATTACAGGGGATTATTACAGGGTGAATGTTACAGGGTGAATACTACAGGGGGATTATTACAGGGTGAATATTACAGGGTGAATATTACGGGGGATTATTACAGGGTGAATATTACAGGGTAGGAATGATGCAGAGATGAAGATGAACAGACATAGACAGAGAAACCAATCGCCGAGCCCTCAAGGAAGCAACAAATCTCTGTATTTTAATAATAAGACCGAGGCGAGTGAAGATCGAGTAACCATTCTGATGATCACAGCCTGCACAGAGGGGATGGCTCTCACAGACGGTGAGGGGGGGGGGGGGGGGGGATGGGAAGGAGCTCAGCTGGTGCCGAGGAACTGTCGAAAGACCTGGACGATGTGGTGGCACTGTCCTTCATAAACCTCCTCAATCAGGCATTTACTCTGCACCAACCTGCGGAGTTCTCGAATGCGATGTTCCATCTGCTGGCTCAGGTTGTGCTGGGTCCCCAGGTAACGTTGGTAATCTGCAGGGAAAGCAGAACATCCAGGTTTAGAGTAAAGCTCCCTCTACACTGTCCCCCCCGTCAAACACTCCCCAGGGACAGGGACAGCACGGGGTTAGATACAGAGTAAAGCTCCCTCTACACTGTCCCCCCCCATCAAACACTCCCCAGGGACAGGGGCAGCACGGGGTTAGATACAGAGTAAAGCTCCCTCTACACTGTCCCCCATCAAACACTCCCAGGGACAGGGGCAGCACGGGGTTAGATACAGGGTAAAGCTCCCTCTACACTGTCCCCCATCAAACACTCCCCAGGGACAGGGGCAGCACGGGGTTAGATACAGAGTAAAGCTCCCTCTACACTGTCCCCCATCAAACACTCCCAGGGACAGGGGCAGCACGGGGTTAGATACAGGGTAAAGCTCCCTCTACACTGTCCCCCATCAAACACTCCCCAGGGACAGGGGCAGCACGGGGTTAGATACAGAGGAAAGCTCCCTCTACACTGTCCCCCATCAAACACTCCCCAGGGACAGGGGCAGCACGGGGTTAGATACAGGGTAAAGCTCCCTCTACACTGTCCCCCATCAAACACTCCCCAGGGACAGGGGCAGCACGGGGTTAGATACAGAGGAAAGCTCCCTTACTCCCCACATGCCCCTCACCTTTGAAACACGACTCCAGGATGTGCAACACCTCCAGTTGCATGGCTGTGATGAGTGGTAAGGGCAGCTGTAAGACAGAGAGGGGGGTGGGGGAGTGAGGGTCCAAATGACCATACCACATCACTATCAGTGTGCATCCTCCAGCTTTCCCCCAACGAACACAGATCCTCTCCACCCCAAAAACATGGCCACACGTCTCACGTCAAGCAAAGAAATCTCCCAATGTCCCCAACAAAATTGGCCGCTTCACAATGCCCCCGACAAACATGGTCCTCCCAATGCCCCAGTGAACATGGTCCTCCGAATGCCCCCAACAAACATGGCCGTCCCAATGTCCCCAACAAACATGGCCGTCCCAATGTCCCCAACAAACATGGCTGTCCCAATGCCCCCAACAAACATGGCCGTCCCAATATCCCCAACAAACATGGCTGTCCCAATGCCCCCCAACAAACATGGCTGTCCCAATGTCCCCAACACCATCGCCGTCCCAATGCCCTAACAAACATGGCCGTCCCAATGTCCCAACAAACATGGCCGTCCCAATGTCCCCAACAAACATGGCCGTCCCATTGCCCCCCAACAAACATGGCCGTCCCATTGCACCCCAACAAACATGGCCGTCCCAATGTCCCCAACAAACATGGCCGTCCCAATGTCCCCAACAAACATGGCTGTCCCAATGTCCCCAACAAACATGGTCGTCCCAATGTCCCCAACAAACATGGCCATCCCAATGCCCCAATAAACATGGCCGTCCCAATGTCCCCAACACCATCGCCGTCCCAATGCCCCAACAAACATGGCTGTCGCAATGCCCCCAACAAATATGGCCGTCCCAATGCCCCAACAAACATGGCTGTCCCAATGTCCCCAACAAACATGGCCGTCCCAATGTCCCCAACAAACATGGATGTCCCAATGTCCCCAACAAACATGGCCGTCCCAATGTCCCCAACAAACATGTCCATCCCAATGTCCCCAACACCATCGCCGTTCCAATGCCCCAACAAACATGGCTGTCGCAATGCCCCCAACAAATATGGCCGTCCCAATGCCCCAACAAACATGGCTGTCCCAATGTCCCCAACAAACATGGCCGTCCCAATGTCCCCAACAAACATGGATGTCCCAATGTCCCCAACAAACATGGCCGTCCCAATGTCCCCAACAAACATGTCCATCCCAATGTCCCCAACACCATCGCCGTTCCAATGCCCCAACAAACATGGCCGTCGCAATGCCCCCAACAAACATGGCCGTCCCAATGCCCCCAATAAACATGGCCGTCCCAATGCCCCAACAAACATGGCTGTCCCAATGTCCCCAACAAACATGGCCATCCCAATGTCCCCAACAAACATGGCCGTCCCAATGCCCCTACAGCGATGGAGGGTGAGGTAATAGTTTTGGTTCCTTTCCATTGGCTTCGGGACTTCCTGATAGTCGAGGCCTCGGTGTGGGCTCACCCCGGGCACCGCCCTCACCTTGGACTTGAGTTCGAGCTCATGTTTCTTGAGATATTCTTTATACATTGATTCCTGGGATCATCGTAAAGCAGGAGCGAGGTGGGGGGAGGGGGGAGAAAGAGAGAGGGAGTGTGTGAGGGGGGTGTGGAGAGGGAGAGAGAGAAAGGGAGAGAGTGGGAGTGGGGAGAGAGAGAGAGAGAGATGGAGAGAGTGGGGGTGAGGGAGAGGGAGAGAGAGAAGGAGAGAGTGAGGGTGAGGGAGAGGGAGAGAGAGAAGGAGAGAGTGAGGGTGAGGGAGAGGGAGAGAGAGAAGGAGAGAGAGGGGGAGAGAGAGAAAGGTAGAGCAGTCACATTTGGGCTGAAGCTCAGCAATTTGTCAGGGTGGGGCTCGGGGCTGGGACCTGGTTGGAGGTGGGGGGGAACGGAGGGGTGTGTGGTGGGGCGGGGAATAGGCAGATGGGGGGCTTAACGACCTCCGCAGACTCTCCCGCTATTCGACCGCGGTGACCATCGCAGCCACGCCGACACCCAGGCGCCCGAGGGCGGTCAGGAGCGGGTGGGGTGGGGGGAATGGAATCAAAGCTCCCCCCCCCACTGCACAGGTTACCCAGGGTGGGGGTGGAGTGGGGTGGGGGGGGGGGGGGGGTTGGTTTACTGGGTGGAGGGGTCTGGTTGCGTTACCCCTTGGGGTTCAAGGGGGAAGGGGGGGGGGGCTGGCGGGGAACGCTGGGAGGCCAAACGGAGGGTGGCGGAGGCTTGGGAAGGCAAGGGTCAGTGGGGGGGGGGGGGGGGGGGGGGTGGAGTAGATACCCCCCCCTCCCGGTAGGGATGCTGGTGAGGTGGTAAATGACTCACCTGGACAAGCTGGTCAAATTCAACCTTCTTGGTTTGATTCTTCTTCCATTTACCCGCCTGGCGCGAGATCGCCCAGTTAGAGGACAGAAATCCTGGAAAAGATTGGGGGGGGTGGGGGGTGGGGGGGAGAAATCAGTCCAAACCAGCCGAACTCCGATCCCGAGATCAGCCCAAAACCAGCCGAGTCAACTCAATCATCACCGTCAGCTTCAGCCCATAGTCATCGAAGGCCCATTGTGCAAATCAGTCCCGGGGGGGGGGGGGGTTTTAGGGGTCTGAAATCAGTCCGTAGCAATCAAGCTCCTGTCAGTCTGTCGTAATTGAGCACCGATCCCGGAATCAGCCCGCAGTAATCGAGTGCCCATCTTGAAATCAGTCCACATCGACGACGCACCCATCTGGAAATCAGACCGCGCTGATCAATTAGTCATCCTGAAATCAGTCCGCAGTAATTCATTATAGATCCTGAAATCAGCCCACGGTAATCGAGTGCCCATCTTGGAATCTGTCCACAGTAACCAGGTGCCCCTCCTGAAATCAGCCCGTAGTAATCGAGTGCCCCATCTTGGAATCAGTCTGCAGTAATCGAGTACCCATTCCTGAGATAAACCTACAGTAAGCTGCTGGTTGAGCAGGTGAGGCATCACATTTTACCCCCTGTTGGGTGAGAGGGATACAGAGGATGACTCCACGGAGGGGAGGGCAGGACATTCAAATTGGCGCTCACCCCTCCTGGCTCCCCTCCACAGTGCATCTCACTCACTCACACACTCACCGAGACACAGACAAACCCGCACACATACGCACACATTCTTCAACACTGACTTGTGTACTCACACACACACTTTACACACACCCACTCATGACTCACACTCAATCTCATACACACTCAATCTCTTATTCACACACTCTCTCACACACACATTCATGCATACACTCACTAATATACACACACACACACACAGTCACATACTCTAACACACGCGTGCACTCACATCCTCACACACACTGGCACATACACATATTCACACACCCACTCATACTAACGTGCACACACACACACACACTAACTCACACACACAACCTCACCGACACACACTCACTCACATAAATGCACTGTCACATACACATTCAATAACACACACTCTCACAGACACACACACACTCTCTCTCTCGTGCACGCGCGCACAGACAGACATACACACACATACACACAGACTCTCACTCTCGCAGACTCTCAGACACACACAATTACATACTCATGCATACACACACACACTCATTTACACACACAGGCACACGTTTACGCGCACATGCACACATTTACACACACGCACACATTTACACAAATGCACACATTTAGACACATGCACACATCTATACACACATTTACACAAACACACTCATTGACACACATGCACACATTTTACATACATTCACACATTTACACACATACTCACTTACACATTTACACACACATGCACACATTTACACACACGTACACATTTACACATACACTCATTTACACACACATGCACACATTTACAAATACACACTCATACACACATACACATTTACAGGCACACTCATTTACACACACTCATTTGCACACACACACTCATTTACACACTCATTTGCACACATACACATTTACACACACATTTACACATACACACATTTACACACAATTCATTTACACATGCGCGTACACATTTTCACTTACACACTCATTTACACGCCTTTCACACACATGCTCATTTGCACCCATTTACACGCACACATATTTACACACAGAGAGACTCATTTATACACACACAAACACTTACACACACGCACACATGTACACACGCTCATTTACACACACATACTTACACTCATTAACATACACGCACTCACATGCACACTCACTTACACACACATTCACACACACATGCACGCATTTACACACGCACTCATTTACTCTCATTTACACACATACTCATTTACACACACATGCACATATTTACACACATTCATCTACACACACTCATGCACAATTTACACACACACACTCATTTACACACACAATCATTTACACACACACACTCATTTACATACACACACTCATTTACATACACACACTCATTTGCACACATTTACACACACACACTCACTTACATACACACACTCATTTACATACACACACTCATTTACACACACAATCATTTACACACACACACTCACTTACATACACACACTCATTTACATACACACACTCATTTGCACACATTTACACACACACACTCACTTACATACACACACTCATTTACATACATGCACTCATTTGCACACATTTACACACACACACTCATTTACATACACACACTCATTTACATACATGCACTCATTTGCACACATTTACACACACACACTCATTTACATACACACACTCATTTACATACATGCACTCATTTGCACACATTTACACACATTCATTTACATACACACACTCATTTACATACATGCACTCATTTGCACACATTTACACACACACACTCATTTACATACACACACTCATTTACATACATGCACTCATTTGCACACATTTACACACACACACACACTCATTTACATACACACACTCATTTACATACATGCACTCATTTGCACACATTTACACACATTCATTTACATACACACACTCATTTACATACATGCACTCATTTGCACACATTTACACACACACACTCATTTACACACACAATAATTTACACACACACACTTATTTACATACACACACTCATTTACATACATGCACTCATTTGCACACATTTACACACACACACTCATTTACACGCACAATAATTTACACACACACTTATTTACATACACACACTCATTTACATACATGCACTCATTTGCACACATTTACACACACACACTCATTTACATACACACACTCATTTACATACACACACTCATTTGCACACATTTACACACACACACTCATTTACACACACAATAATTTACACACACATACTTACTTACATACACACACTCATTTACATACATGCACTCATTTGCACACATTTACACACACACACTCATTTACACGCACAATAATTTACACACACACTTATTTACATACACACACTCATTTACATACATGCACTCATTTGCCCACATTTACACACACACACTCATTTACATACACACACTCATTTACATACACACACTCATTTGCACACATTTACACACACACACACTCATTTACACACACAATAATTTACACACACATACTTACTTACATACACACACTCATTTACATACATGCACTCATTTGCACACATTTACACACACTCATTTACATACACACACTCATTTACATACATGCACTCATTTGCACACATTTATACACACACACACACACGCTCAATCACCATGGAAACGGTGGCAGCTGCTGATGCTCAGATGTGGCAGGGAGGTGAAAGATACAGCACCAACCGAACAGATACACAGCATTCCACATCCATCTGCAGGATAGAACAAGCTGGATGGGCAGAACAGCCACACCCATATCCTTAACCACACAATCCCAATGGGGAAGGGGGTTAGTGATACTGAATCTCTGAAAGGTTACTGTGGATTGGGAGGGAACGTGGCACTCACCTGTGGAAGATCTCGGATCTTGCTAAACAAATAGAGACAGAGAGAGATCAGTATTCCCTCAGCTACACATATCCCACCCTCCACACTGCTTCCCCCCCCCACCATCAAACACTCCCCAGGACAGGGACAGCACGGGGTTAAATACAGAGTAAAGCTCCCTTTACACTGTCCCCATCAAACACTCCCAGGACAGGGACAGCACGGGGTTAAATACAGAGTAAAGCTCCCTTTACACTGTCCCCATCAAACACTCTCCAGAGACAGGGACAGCACGGGGTTAGATACAGAGTAAATCTTCCTCTACACTGTCCCCCATCAAACACTCCCCAGGACAGGGACAGCACAGGGTTAGATACAGAGTAAAGCTCCCTCTACACTGTCCCCCATCAAACACTCCCCAGGACAGGGACAGCACAGGGTTAGATACAGAGTAAAGCTCCCTCTACACTGTCCCCCATCAAACACTCCCAGGACAGGGACAGCACGGGGTTAAATACAGAGTAAAGCTCCCTTTACACTGTCCCCATCAAACACTCTCCAGAGACAGGGACAGCACGGGGTTAGATACAGAGTAAATCTTCCTCTACACTGTCCCCCATCAAACACTCCCCAGGACAGGGACAGCACAGGGTTAGATACAGAGTAAAGCTCCCTCTACACTGTCCCCCCATCAAACACTCCCCAGGACAGGGACAGCACAGGGTTAGATACAGAGTAAATCTTCCTCTACACTGTCCCCATCAAACACTCCTAGGACAGGGACAGCACGGGGTTAGATACAGAGTAAAGCTCCCTCTACACTGTCCCCATCAAACACTCCCAGGACAGGGACAGCACGGGGTTAGATACAGAGTAAATCTTCCTCTACACTGTCCCCCCATCAAACACACCCCAGGACAGGGACAGCATGGGGTTGGATGAGATTAGATTAGATTCCTTACAGTGTGGAAACAGGCCCTTCGGCCCAACAAGTCCACACCAACCAGATATCCCAACCCAATCTAGTCCCACCTGCCAGCACCCGGCCCATATCCCTCCAAACCCGTTAACCCACCCAGACCCATTTCCCTCTGACTAATGCACCTAACACTATGGGGTAACTCCCCACGGCCAATCCACCCTAATCTGCACATCATTGGACTGTGGGAGGAAACCGGAGCACCCGGAGGAAACCGACACAGACACGGGGAGAATGTGCAAACTCCACACAGACAGTCGCCCGAGGGTGGGATCGAACTTGGGTCTCTGGCACTGTGAGGCATCAGTGCTAACCACTGAGCCACCACAGCATAAAGCTTCCTTGACAGTCACATCTCCCAAACCCAGCAAACACCCCTTGGTGCACCCAATGATACTCAACATCTGATGGAGCGAGTCTGTTGGACGGTATTTTGATGCCGTATCGAGCCTGGGATCTTGGACTCAAGAACGCATGGTCTGCCAAACTGCACCAGATGGGAGAGACAGAGACAGACAAAACGTTTTATAGTGAAGTTTTAGATAGCGCTCATCGGAACACACACACACACCCAGATTCTCACGGGGATACGGGCTCACACACACACACTCACACACACACACACACACACACACACACACACACAGACTCTCACTGGGGTACGGGCTCACAGACACACAGACACACACACACACACACACACACAGACTCTCACTGGGGTACGGGCTCTCGCTCGCACACACACACACACACACACAGACTCTCACTGGGGTACGGGCTCACAGACACACACACACAGACTCTCACTGGGGTTCGGGCTCACACACACACACACACACACACAGACTCTCACTGGGGTTCGGGCTCACACACACACACACACACACAGACTCTCACTGGGGTTCGGGCTCACACACACACACACACACACACACACACACAGAGTCTCACTGGGGTACGGGCTCACGCACACACACACACACACACACACACAGAGTCTCACTGGGGTACGGGCTCACAGACACACACACACACACACACACACACACAGAGTCTCACTGGGGTACGGGCTCACACTCACACACACACCCACACACACACACACACACAGAGTCTCACTGGGGTACGGGCTCACAGACACACACACACACACACACACAGACTCTCACTGGGGTACGGGCTCACAGACACACACACACACACACACACACACAGACTCTCACTGGGGTACGGGCTCACAGACACACACACACACACACACACACACACACACACAGGCTCTCACTGGGGTACGGGCTCACAGACACACACACACAGACTCTCACTGGGGTTTGGGCTCACACACACACACACACACACACACACACACACACACAGACTCTCACTGGGGTTCGGGCTCACACACACACACACACACACACAGACTCTCACTGGGGTACGGGCTCACAGACACACACACACACACACACACACACACAGACTCTCACGGGGGTACGGGCTCACAGACACACACACACAGACTCTCACTGGGGTTCGGGCTCACACACACACACACACACACACACACACAGACTCTCACTGGGGTTCGGGCTCACACACACACACAGACTCTCACTGGGGTACGGGCTCACACACACACACACACACACACACAGACTCTCACTGGGGTTCGGGCTCACACACACACACACACACACACACACACACAGACTCTCACTGGGGTACGGGCTCACACACACACACACAGACACAGACTCTCACTGGGGTACGGGCTCACAGACACACACATACACGCACACACACACACAGACTCTCACTGGGGTTCGGGCTCACACACACACACACACACACACAGACTCTCACTGGGGTACGGGCTCACACACACACACGCACACACACACACACACACAGACTCTCACTGGGGTACGGGCTCACAGACACACACAGACACACACACACAGACTCTCACTGGGGTACGGGCTCACACACACACACACACACACACACACACAGACTCTCACTGGGGTACGGGCTCACACACACACACACACACACACACACACACACAGACTCTCACTGGGGTATGGGCTCACACACACACACACACACAGACTCTCACTGGGGTACGGGCTCACACACTCACACACACACACACACACACACACACACAGACTCTCACTGGGGTATGGGCTCACAGACACACACACACACACACACACACACACAGACTCTCACTGGGGTACGGGCTCACACACACACACACACACACACACACACACAGACTCTCACTGGGGTACGCGCTCACACACACACACACGCACACACACACACACACTCTCACTGGGGTATGGGCTCACACACTCACACACACACACACACACACACACACAGACTCTCACTGGGGTACGGGCTCACACACACACACACACACACACACACACACAGACTCTCACTGGGGTACGGGCTCTCACACACTCACACACACACACACACACAGACTCTCACTGGGGTACGGGCTCACACACACACACACACACACACACACACAGAGTCTCACTGGGGTACGGGCTCACACACACACACACACACACAGACTCTCACTGGGGTACGAGCTCTCACACACACACACACACACACACACAGACTCACACTGGGGTATGGGCTCACACACACACACACACACACACAGACTCTCACTGGGGTACGGGCTCACACACACACACACACACACACACACAGACTCTCACTGGGGTACGGGCTCACACACACACACACACACACACACAGACTCTCACTGGGGTACGGGCTCTCTCACACACACACACACACAGACACAGACTCTCACTGGGGTACGGGCTCACACACACACACACACACACTCACACACACACACACACACAGACACAGACTCTCACTGGGGTATGGGCTCACACTCACACACACACACACACACACACACACAGACTCTCACTGGGGTACGGGCTCACACTCACACACACACACACACAGACACAGACTCTCACTGGGGTACGGGCTCACACACACACACACACACACAGACACAGACACAGACTCTCACTGGGGTACGGGCTCACACACACACACACACACACACACTCACACACACACACACACACACACAGACACAGACTCTCACTGGGGTATGGGCTCACACTCACACACACACACACACACACACACAGACTCTCACTGGGGTACGGGCTCACACACACACACACACACACACAGACTCTCACTGGGGTATGGGCTCACACACACACACACACACACACACAGACTCTCACTGGGGTACGGGCTCACACACACACACACACAGACTCTCACTGGGGTACGGGCTCACACACACACACGCACAGACTCTCACTGGGGTACGGGCTCACACACACACACACACACACACACACACACACACAGACTCTCACTGGGGTCCGGGCTCACAGACACACACACACACACACACAGACTCTCACTGGGGTACGGGCTCACACACACATACACACACACACACACACACACACACACAGACTCTCACTGGGGTATGGGCTCACACACACAGACTCTTACTGGGGTACAGGCTCACACACACACACACTCACACACACACACACACACACAGACACAGACTCTCACTGGGGTACGGGCTCACACACACACACACACACACACACACACACAGACTCTCACTGGGGTATGGGCTCACAGACACACACACACACACACACACAGACTCTCACTGGGGTATGGGCTCACACACACACACACTCACACACACTCACACACACACACACAGACTCTCACTGGGGTACGGGCTCACACACACACGCACAGACTCTCACTGGGGTACGGGCTCACACACACTCACACACACACACACAGACTCTCACTGGGGTACGGGGTCACACACACTCACACACACACACACACACAGACTCTCACTGGGGTACGGGCTCACACACACTCACACACACACACACTCACACACACACACACACACACACAGACTCTCACTGGGGTACGGGCTCACACACACTCACACACACACAGACTCTCACTGGGGTACGGGCTCACACACACACACACACACACACACTCACACACACACACACACACACACACACACACACAGACTCTCACTGAGGTACGGGCTCACACACACACACACTCACACACACACACAGAGTCTCACTGGGGTACGGACTCACACACACACACACACACACACACACAGACTCTTACTGGGGTACAGGCTCACACTCACACACACACACACACACACACACACAGACTCTCACTGGGGTACGGGCTCACACTCACACACACACAGACTCTCACTGGGGTATGGGCTCACACACACACACTCACACACACACACACTCACACACAGACTCTCACTGGGGTATGGGCTCACTCACACACACACTCACACACACACACACACACAGACTCTCACTGGGGTACGGGCTCACACACACACACAGACTCTCACTGGGGTACGGGCTCACACACACACACACACACACACACAGACTCTCACTGCGGTACGGGCTCACACACACACACACACACACACACACACACAGAGACTCTCACTGGGGTACGGGCTCACACTCACACACACACACACACACACACACACACACACTCACAGACTCTCATTGGGGTACGGGCTCACACTCACACACACACACACACACACACACACACTCACAGACTCTCACTGGGGTATGGGCTCACACTCACACACACACACACACACACAGACTCTCACTGGGGTACGGGCTCACACACACACACACACACACACACACACAGACTCTCACTGGGGTACGGGCTCACACACACACACACACACACACAGACTCTCACTGGGGTACGGGCTCACACTCACACACACACAGACACTCACTGGGGTACGGGCTCACACACACACACTCACACACACACACACTCACACACAGACTCTCACTGGGGTATGGGCTCACTCACACACACACACACACACACACACACACACACAGACTCTCACTGGGGTACGGGCTCACACACACACACACACACACACAGACTCTCACTGGGGTACGGGCTCACACACACACACACACACACACACAGACTCTCACTGGGGTACGGGCTCACACACACACACACACACACACACACAGACTCTCACTGGGGTACGGGCTCACACTCACACACACACACACACACACACACACACACTCACAGACTCTCACTGGGGTACGGGCTCACACTCACACACACACACACACACACACACACAGACACAGACTCTCACTGGGGTACGGGCTCACACACACACACACACACACACACACAGAGACTCTCACTGGGGTACGGGCTCACACACACACACAGACTCTCACTGGGGTATGGGCTCACACACACACACACACACACACACACACAGACTCTCACTGGGGTACGGGCTCACACACACACACACAGACTCTCACTGGGGTACGGGCTCACACACACACACACACACACACACAGACTCTCACTGGGGTACGGGCTCACAGACACACACACACACACACACACACACAGACTCTCACGGGGGTACGGGCTCACAGACACACACACACAGACTCTCACTGGGGTTCGGGCTCACACACACACACACACACACACAGACTCTCACTGGGGTTCGGGCTCACACACACACACAGACTCTCACTGGGGTACGGGCTCACACACACACACACACACACACACAGACTCTCACTGGGGTTCGGGCTCACACACACACACACACACACACACACACACAGACTCTCACTGGGGTACGGGCTCACACACACACACACAGACACAGACTCTCACTGGGGTACGGGCTCACAGACACACACATACACGCACACACACACACAGACTCTCACTGGGGTTCGGGCTCACACACACACACACACACACACACACACACACAGACTCTCACTGGGGTACGGGCTCACACACACACACGCACACACACACACACACACAGACTCTCACTGGGGTACGGGCTCACAGACACACACAGACACACACACACAGACTCTCACTGGGGTACGGGCTCACACACACACACACACACACACACACACACAGACTCTCACTGGGGTACGGGCTCACACACACACACACACACACACACACACACACACAGACTCTCACTGGGGTACGGGCTCACACACACACACACACACACACAGACTCTCACTGGGGTATGGGCTCACACACACACACACACACAGACTCTCACTGGGGTACGGGCTCACACACTCACACACACACACACACACACACACACACAGACTCTCACTGGGGTATGGGCTCACAGACACACACACACACACACACACACACACACACACAGACTCTCACTGGGGTACGGGCTCACACACACACACACACACACACACACACACACAGACTCTCACTGGGGTACGCGCTCACACACACACACACGCACACACACACACACACTCTCACTGGGGTATGGGCTCACACACTCACACACACACACACACACACAGACTCTCACTGGGGTACGGGCTCACACACACACACTCACACACACACACACACAGACTCTCACTGGGGTACGGGCTCTCACACACTCACACACACACACACACACAGACTCTCACTGGGGTACGGGCTCACACACACACACACACACACACACACAGAGTCTCACTGGGGTACGGGCTCACACACACACACACACACACAGACTCTCACTGGGGTACGAGCTCTCTCACACACACACACACACACAGACTCACACTGGGGTATGGGCTCACACACACACACACACACACACAGACTCTCACTGGGGTACGGGCTCACACACACACACACACACACACACACACACACAGACTCTCACTGGGGTACGGGCTCACACACACACACACACACACACACAGACTCTCACTGGGGTACGGGCTCTCTCACACACACACACACACAGACACAGACTCTCACTGGGGTACGGGCTCACACACACACACACACACACTCACACACACACACACACACAGACACAGACTCTCACTGGGGTATGGGCTCACACTCACACACACACACACACACACACACACAGACTCTCACTGGGGTACGGGCTCACACTCACACACACACACACACAGACACAGACTCTCACTGGGGTACGGGCTCACACACACACACACACAGACACAGACACAGACACAGACTCTCACTGGGGTACGGGCTCACACACACACACACACACACACACTCACACACACACACACACACACACACAGACACAGACTCTCACTGGGGTATGGGCTCACACTCACACACACACACACACACACACACAGACTCTCACTGGGGTACGGGCTCACACACACACACACACACACACACAGACTCTCACTGGGGTATGGGCTCACACACACACACACACACACACACAGACTCTCACTGGGGTACGGGCTCACACACACACACACACAGACTCTCACTGGGGTACGGGCTCACACACACACACGCACAGACTCTCACTGGGGTACGGGCTCACACACACACACACACACACACACACACACACACACAGACTCTCACTGGGGTCCGGGCTCACAGACACACACACACACACACACAGACTCTCACTGGGGTACGGGCTCACACACACATACACACACACACACACACACACACACACACAGACTCTCACTGGGGTATGGGCTCACACACACAGACTCTCACTGGGGTACAGGCTCACACACACACACACTCACACACACACACACACACACAGACACAGACTCTCACTGGGGTACGGGCTCACACACACACACACACACACACACACACACAGACTCTCACTGGGGTATGGGCTCACAGACACACACACACACACACACACAGACTCTCACTGGGGTATGGGCTCACACACACACACACTCACACACACTCACACACACACACACAGACTCTCACTGGGGTACGGGCTCACACACACACGCACAGACTCTCACTGGGGTACGGGGTCACACACACTCACACACACACACACAGACTCTCACTGGGGTACGGGGTCACACACACTCACACACACACACACACACAGACTCTCACTGGGGTACGGGCTCACACACACTCACACACACACACACTCACACACACACACACACACACACAGACTCTCACTGGGGTACGGGCTCACACACACTCACACACACACAGACTCTCACTGGGGTACGGGCTCACACACACACACACACACTCACACACACACACACACACACACACACACACACACAGACTCTCACTGAGGTACGGGCTCACACACACACACACTCACACACACACAGACTCTTACTGGGGTACAGGCTCACACTCACACACACACACACACACACACACACACAGACTCTCACTGGGGTACGGGCTCACACTCACACACACACAGACTCTCACTGGGGTATGGGCTCACACACACACACTCACACACACACACACTCACACACAGACTCTCACTGGGGTATGGGCTCACTCACACACACACTCACACACACACACACACACAGACTCTCACTGGGGTACGGGCTCACACACACACACAGACTCTCACTGGGGTACGGGCTCACACACACACACACACACACACACAGACTCTCACTGCGGTACGGGCTCACACACACACACACACACACACACACACACAGAGACTCTCACTGGGGTACGGGCTCACACTCACACACACACACACACACACACACACACACTCACAGACTCTCATTGGGGTACGGGCTCACACTCACACACACACACACACACACACACACTCACAGACTCTCACTGGGGTATGGGCTCACACTCACACACACACACACACACACAGACTCTCACTGGGGTACGGGCTCACACACACACACACACACACACACACACAGACTCTCACTGGGGTACGGGCTCACACACACACACACACACACACAGACTCTCACTGGGGTACGGGCTCACACTCACACACACACAGACACTCACTGGGGTACGGGCTCACACACACACACTCACACACACACACACTCACACACAGACTCTCACTGGGGTATGGGCTCACTCACACACACACACACACACACACACACACACACAGACTCTCACTGGGGTACGGGCTCACACACACACACACACACACACAGACTCTCACTGGGGTACGGGCTCACACACACACACACACACACACACAGACTCTCACTGGGGTACGGGCTCACACACACACACACACACACACACACAGACTCTCACTGGGGTACGGGCTCACACTCACACACACACACACACACACACACACACACTCACAGACTCTCACTGGGGTACGGGCTCACACTCACACACACACACACACACACACACAGACACAGACTCTCACTGGGGTACGGGCTCACACACACACACACACACACACACACACAGAGACTCTCACTGGGGTACGGGCTCACACACACACACAGACTCTCACTGGGGTATGGGCTCACTCACACACACACACACACACACACACACACACACACAGACTCTCACTGGGGTACGGGCTCACACACACACACACACACACACACACACAGACTCTCACTGGGGTACGGGCTCACACACACACACACAGACTCTCACTGGGGTACGGGCTCACACACACACACACACACACACACACAGACTCTCACTGGGGTACGGGCTCACACTCACACACACACACACACACACACACACACACACACACACACACACTCACAGACTCTCACTGGGGTACGGGCTCACACACACACACACACACACACACACACACACAGACTCTCACTGGGGTACGGGCTCACACACACACACACACACACACACTCACAGACTCTCACTGGGGTACGGGCTCACACTCACACACACACACACACACACACACACAGACTCTCACTGGGGTACGGGCTCACACACACACACACACACACACACACACACACAGACTCTCACTGGGGTACGGGCTCACACACACACACACACAGAGTCTCACTGGGGTACGGGCTCACACACACACACACACAGACTCTCACTGGCACGTGTGCCCACGTGGACGCAGATTACGATGCCTCATGGGCTGAAATAGCCCCCTGCGATCGGCCAATCCTCACTGGCGAACAGGGCTGAGGGCACGTTGGGCAGTGCCTCTAGCCCTGGTGGAGCTCCCCGGCCAATCCCTTCCCCATCCCTCGGGGAGGGGGGTGGGAATCACCGATGGGGCGCGGGGGGAGGGCACTGGTCTCTGGGCTCTCTGTCTGATGTGGACAGTGACCCAGGCTGTTCCTGCCCAAGGACGGGGGGTGGGGGGAAAGCGTTTACAGGGTGTGGGGGTCAGCGGGGAAAAAGAGGGGTATCTAGGCGTGAGCCCAGCGTGGGCGGAGACCTCGGAGATATTAAGGGGCAGGTGGGCATCTGTTCCCGCGGTGGTGTGGCAGGGTGGGGTGGGGGGGTGGGAGGGGATTGCGATCCCGAAATCCCGTTGCCCTCTGACCTGGCCTGCTTTTTCTCTTCAGAGGGATCCATGTGACTTCCCAATTTGTGTTCGAGGCAGGGAACGTGGGATATGGACGAACAGAGAGAGGGAGAGAGAGAAAGAGAGTTGGAGAGAGAGAGAGAGAGAGAGAGTTCAGGGTACTCGTGGCACCAAGACCAAGCGGAGGGAGTTAGACAAACAGCCCACTCTGATTAAACCCTCTGGTTTCTGGGAGGGGGGTAGGGGGGGGGGCGGGTCTCGATGTGTTTATGTTCAAATCAGAGAGAGAGAGAGAGATATTTCAATGCAGAACCCTCTCTGTGATCCAACAATCCGGAAGGTTCCGCCAGTACGGAACACACCTCGAAGCGCATAGCCCTCTCCCCCACGCCAAACCGCCCTGACTCCATCCTGACCCTCGACCACCCCAAAGACAAATGGTAACAACCCTCCCAATGCACCCCCTCACCCACTGTCTCTACAACACACACACACACACACACACACTTTTAGATACAGGGGAATGCTTCCTCTACACTGTTCCCTCCATCAAACACTCCCCAGGGACAGGGACAGCACGGGGTTAGATACAGAGTAAAGCTCCCTCTACACTGTTCCCTCCATCAAACACTCCCCAGGACAGGGACTGCACGGGGTTAGATACAGAGTAAAGCTTCCTCTGCACTGTCCCCCCATTAAACACTCCCAGGGACAGGGACAGCACGGGGTTAGATACAGAGTAAAGCTCCCTCTACACTGTTTCCCCCCCCTATCAAACACTCCCAGGACAGGGACAGCACAGGGTTAAATACAGAGTAAAGCTCCCTCGACACTGTCCCCCCATTAAACACTCCCCAGGGACAGGTGCAGCACGGGGTTAGATACAGAGTAAAGCTCACTCTACACTGTCCCCCCATTAAACACTCCCCAGGGACAGGGGCAGCACAGGGTTGGATACAGAGTAAAGCTCCCTCTACACTGTCCCCCCATTAAACACTCCCCAGGGACAGGTACAGCACAGGGTTAGATACAGAGTAAAGCTCCCTCTACACTGTCCCCCCATCAAACACTCCCAGGGACAGGGACAGCACAGGGTTAGATACAGAGTAAAGCTCCCTCTACACTGTCCCCCCATTAAACACTCCCAGGGACAGGTACAGCACAGGGTTAGATACAGAGTAAAGCTCCCTCTACACTGTCCCCCATCAAACACTCCCCAGGACAGGGACAGCATGGGGTTAGATACAGAGTAAAGCTCCCTCTAAACTGTCCCGCCCCCCCCCCCATCAAACACTCCCAGGACAGGGACAGCACAGGGTTAGATACAGAGTAAAGCTCCTTCTACACTGTCTCCCCCCGTCAAACACTCCCAGGCAGAGGCTGAGGGGTGACCCTATCGAGGTTTACAAAATTATGAGGGGCATGGATAGGATAAATAGACAAAGTCTTTTCCCTGGGGAGGGGGGGAGTCCAGAACTAGGGGGCATAGGTTTAGGATGAGAGGGTAAAGATATAAAAGAGACCTGAGGGGCAACTATTTCACACAGAGGGTGGTACGTGTCTGGAATGAGCTGCCAGAGGATGTGGTGGAGGCTGGTACAATGACAACATTTAAAAGGCATCTGGATGGGGACATGAATAGGAAGGGTTTGGAGGGATATGGGCCGGGTGCTGGTAGGTGGGACTAGATTGGATTGGGTCAGCATGGACGGGTTGGACCGAAGGGTCTGTCTCCGGGCTGTACATCTCTATGAGTCTATGACAGGGGGGACAGCACGGGGTTAGATACAGAGTAAAGCTCCCTGTACCTTTTCATTCTGAGAATGGAGCTCCCTCTGTATGTGAAGCTGCCACTATTGGCGCCTGTACACTGTACCCTCTCCTGTGTCTGGACTGAGGGAGGTTTCAGCCGCTCACTTTGGAGGGACGGGGATGTTTAATCCCCAGTTTCCCCAGGAGACTCTCTTCCCCTCTCTGTGGCGACCGGTTGGTTTTGGGAATGGTTATCTGCCTGACTGCCTTGCTGTGCTGCTATCCCCACCCAGACCAGCCCGGGGAATATTGGGCCTTGAATTACCCAGGTACCCTGTCTGTTACCTTTGCTGATATGTTCAGTCCTTTTCTCAACCGAACTGCTCGATCTCACAGTCTCTGCTCGTTCAATTTACTTGCGTGCAGGAGCATTAGAAATCCCGTTGTGTTTTATCTCCATCACACTGTCTCTCTTTTTTTGTGTGTCCTTCTGCCTCTGTCTCATTTTTTTTCTGTTTTCTCTCTCAGTCTGTTCATCTTTCTCTATTACTGGATTAGTGGTGCTGGAAGAGCACAGCAGTTCAGGCAGCATCCAACGAGCAGCGAAATCGACGTTTCGGGCAAAAGCCCTTCATCTTTCTCTCAGTCTGTCTCTCTGCCTCCTTCTCCCTCTCTATCTCTCTGTCCTATTTTTTGCTGTGAGCTCTCTCTCTCTCTCTCTCTGTGTCTGTCTGTATCTCCCCATCAGTCTCTCTGTCTGTCTCTCTATGTGCCTGTCTCAATTTCACTCTCATTTCCCCTCGTTATCTGTCTCCCTCGGGGTCTCAATTTCTCTCTGACAAACTCGGTGTGACCCAAATTCTGTCCTAACTCCATTTCCACGTTCCCTGGTGATGCCACCGTTGTGGGCTGGATCTCAAACAATTGTGAGACAGAGGACAAGAACCAGATAGAGAGCAGGCAACAATCTCTCTCTCTCTCAACATCAGAAAAACGCCTGTCTGCATTAATCGAGGGAAGGTAGAGATGGTTCAGAGCTACACATCGACAAAGCACATCAATGTCTCCACATCCTCAAGAGGCTAAGGAAATGCAGGACTCTGACCAATTGTTACAGATGCACCGTAGAAAGCGTTCTATCCAGATTCATCACGGCAGATACTCCGCCCAGGACCGTGAGAAACGACAGGGAGCTGGGAACACAGCCCAGTCCATCACACAACCCAACCTTCCAACCACCGACTCCATCTACACCTCCCACAGCCTCAGGAAGGCAGCCGGCATCATCGAAGACCCCTCCCGCCCCGGTGATAATCTCTCCCACCCTCTGCCACCAGGTGGAAGATACAAAAACTCAAACCACAGGGACCACCAGATTCAGGAACAGCTTCTTCCCGGCTCTGAACAGCCCTCTGAACGGACCATTCAAATTTCAACTTTAATGTTGATCTCCCTCCCTGTGCACTGTAACTTTGTACTCCTCTCTCTGTTCTGTTACCCGAATGCACTTTGTATGGTACCCTCTTGCTAGACTGCACGCAAAATGAAACATTTTAATGTTCCAAGGTACATGGGGCAGAATTAAATCAAATCCTTTCTCAATGTCTCCATTTCTCACTCCCACTCTCCCTCCTCTCTCTCTATTTTCCTCTCCCACACTACCTCCTCTCTCTATTTCCATCCCCTACTCTCTCTCTCTATTTCACACTCCCACTCTCCCTCCTCTCTCTCTATTTCCATCCCCCACTCTCCCTCCTCTCTCTCTATTTCTCACTCCCACTCTCCCTCCTCTCTCTCTCTCCCTCCTCTCTCTCTATTTCCCTCTCCCACTCTCCCTCCTCTATCTCTATTTCTCTCACCCACTCTCCCTCTATTTCTCTCTCCCACTCTCCATCTATTTCTCTCTCCCACTTTCACTCCTCTCTCTCTCTATTTCCCTCTCCCACTCTCCCTCCTCTGTCCCTATTTCCCTCTCCCACTCTCCCTTCTTTCTCTCTATTTCCCTCTCCCACCTCTCTCTCTCTCTCTATTTCTCTCTCCCACTCTCCGTCCTCTCTCTATTTCCCTCTCCCTCCTCTCTCTCTATTTCCCTCTCCCACTCTGCATTTCCCTCTCCCACTCTCCCTCCTCTCTCTCTATTTCTCTCTCCCACTCTCCCTCCTCTCTCGCTATTTCCCTCTCCCACTCTCCCTCCTCTCTCTCTATTTCTCTTTCCCACTCTCCCTCCTCTCTCTATTTCTCTCTCCCTCCTCTTTCTCTATTTCTCTCTCCCACTCTCCCTCCTCTCTATCTATTTCTCTCTCTGTCTTCCTCCTCTCTATTCCCCTCTCCCACTCTCCCTCCTCTCTCTCTATTCCCCTCTCCCACTCTCCCTCCTCTCTCTCTATTCTCATCCCCTACTCTCCCTCCTATTTCTCTCTCCCACTCTTCCCTCCTCTCTCTCTATTTCCATCCCCCACTCTCCCTCCTCTCTCTCTCTATTCCCCTCTCCCACTCCCCCTCCTCTCTCTCTATTTCCATCCCCCACTCTCCCTCCTCTCTCTCTATTTCTCTCTCCCACTCTCCCTCCTCTCTCTCTATTCCCCTCTCCCACTCTCCCTCCTCTCTCTCTATTCTCATCTCCTACTCTCCCTCCTATTTCTCTCTCCCACTCTTCCCTCCTCTCTCTCTATTTCCATCCCCCACTCTCCCTCCTCTCTCTCTCTATTTCTCTCTCCACTCTCCCTCCTCTCTCTCTCTCTCCCTCCTCTCTCTCTATTTCCCTCTCCCACTCCCCCTCCCCTATCTCTATTTCCCTCTCCCACTCTCCCTCCTCTGTCCCTATTTCCCGCTCCCACCTCTCTCTCTCTATTTCTCTCTCCCACTCTCTCTATTTCTCTCTCCCACTCTTCCCTCCTCTCTCTCTATTTCCATCCCCCACTCTCCCTCCTCTCTCTCTCTATTTCTCTCTCCCACTCTCCCTCCTCTCTCTATTTCCCTCTCCCTCCTCTCTCTCTTTTTCTCTCTCCCACTCTCTCTATTTCTCTCTCCCTCTCTCCATTTCTCTCTCCCACTCTCCCTCCTCTCTCTCTATTTCCATCCCCCACTCTCCCTCCTCTCTCTCTCTATTTCTCTCTCCCACTCGCCCTCCTCTCTCTCTCTCTCCCTCCTCTCTCTCTATTTCCCTCTCCCACTCCCCCTCCCCTATCTCTATTTGCCTCTCCCACTCTCCCTCCTCTGTCCCTATTTCCCTCTCCCACCTCTCTCTCTCTATTTCTCTCTCCCACTCTCCCTCCTGTCTCTATTTCCCTCTCCCTCCTCTCTCTCTTTTTCTCTCTCCCACTCTCTCCATTTCTCTCTCCCACTCTCCCTCCTCTCTCTCTCCCCCTCCTCTCTCTCTATTTCCCACTCCCACTCCCCCTCCCCTATCTCTATTTCTCTCTCCCACTCTCCCTCTATTTCTCACTCTCACTCTCCTATTTCTCTTTCCCACTCTCCCTCCTCTCTCTCTATCTCCCTCTCCCACTCTCCCTCCTCTCTCTATTTCCCTCTCCCACTCTCTCTCTATTTCCCTCTCCCACTCTCCCTCCTCTCTCTCTATCTCCCTCTCCCACTCTCCCTCCTCTCTCTATTTCCCTCTCCCACTCTCTCTCTATTTCCCTCTCCCACTCTCCCTCCTCTCTCTATTTCTCTCTCCCACTCTCCATCCTCTCTATTTCCCTCTCCCACTCTCCCTCCTCTCTCTCTATTTCCCTCTCCCACTCTCCCTCCTCTCTCTATTTCCCTCTCCCACTCTCTCTCTATTTCCCTCTCCCACTCTCCTTCTTCTCTCTCTATTTCTCTCTCCACTCTCCCTCCTCTCTCTCTATTTCCCTCTCCCACTCTCCCTCCTCTCTCTCTATTTCCCTCTCCCACTCTCCCTCCATTTCCTCTCCCACTCTCCCTCCTCTCTCTATTTCCCTCTCCCACTCTCTCTCTATTTCCCTCTCCCACACTCCATCCTCTCTATTTCCCTCTCCCACACTCCATCCTCTCTATTTTCGCTCCCCACTCTCCCTCCCCTCTCTCTGTTTCTCTTTCCCAATCTCCCTCCTCTCTCTCTATTTCCCTCTCCCACTCTCCCTCCTCTCTCTATTTCCCTCTCCCACTCTCTCTCTATTTCCCTCTCCCACTCTCCCTCCTCTCTCTCTCTATTTCTCTCTCCCACTCTCCCTCCTCTCTCTATTTCTCTCTCCCACTCTCCCTCCTCTCTCTCTATTTCTCTTTCCCACTCTCCCTCCTCTCTCTATTTCTCTCTCCCACTCTCTTCCTCTCTCGCTATTTCCCTCCCCCACTCTCCCTCCATTTCTCTCTCCACTCTCCCTCCTCTCTCTATTTCCCTCTCCCTCCTCTCTCTCTATTTCTCTCTCCCACTCTCCCTCCCCTCTATTTTTCTCTCCCACACTTCCTCCCCTCTCTCTTTTTCTCTCTCCCACTCTCCCTCCTCTCTTTCTATTTCTCTCTCCACTCTCCCTCCTCTCTTTCTATTTCTCTCTCCCACTCTCCCTCCTCTCTATTTCTCTCTCCAACTCTCCCTCCTCTCTCTATTTCACTCCTCTCTCTATTTCCCTCCCCCACTCTCCCTCCCCTCTCTCTGTTTCTCTTTCCCAATCTCCCTCCTCTCTCTCTGTTTCTCTCTCCACTCTCCCTCCTCTCTCTCTATTCCCCTCTCCCACTCTCCTCCTCTCTCTCTATTCCCCTCTCCCACTCTCCTCCTCTCTATCTATTTCTCTCTCTGTCTTCCTCCTCTCTATTCCCCTCTCCACTCTCCTCTCTCTCTCTCTATTTCTCTCTCCCACCTCTCTCTATTTCTCTCTCCCACTCTCCCTCCTCTCTCTCTATTTCTCTTTCCCACTCTCCCTCCTCTCTCTATTTCTCTCTCCCACTCTCCTTCCTCTCTCGCTATTTCCCTCCCCCACTCTCCCACTCTCCCTCCATTTCTCTCTCCCACTCTCCCTCCTCTCTCTATTTCCCTCTCCCTCCTCTCTCTCTTTTTCTCTTTCCAACTCTCTCTATTTCTCTCTCCCACTCTCCATTTCTCTCTCCCACTCTCCCTCCTCTCTCTCTCCCCCTCCTCTCTCTCTATTTCTCTCTCCCACTCTCCCTCCTCTCTCTCTATTCCCCTCTCCCACTCTCCCTCCTCTCTCTCTCTCCCCCTCCTCTCTCTCTCTCTCCCTCCTCTCTCTCTATTTCCCTCTCCCACTCCCCCTCCCCTATCTCTATTTGCCTCTCCCACTCTCCCTCCTCTGTCCCTATTTCCCTCTCCCACCTCTCTCTCTCTATTTCTCTCTCCACTCTCCCTCCTCTCTCTATTTCCCTCTCCTCCTCTCTCTCTTTTTCTCTCTCCCACTCTCTCTATTTCTCTCTCCCACTCTTCCCTCCTCTCTCTCTATTTCCATCCCCCACTCTCCCTCCTCTCTCTCTCTATTTCTCTCTCCCACTCTCCTCCTCTCTCTATTTCCCTCTCCCTCCTCTCTCTCTTTTTCTCTCTCCCACTCTCTCTATTTCTCTCTCCCACTCTCCATTTCTCTCTCCCACTCTCCCTCCTCTCTCTCTCCCCTCCTCTCTCTCTATTTCCCACTCCCACTCCCCCTCCCCTATCTCTATTTCTCTCTCCCACTCTCCTCTATTTCTCACTCCCACTCTCCTATTTCTCTCTCCCACTCTCCCTCCTCTCTCTCTATTTCCCTCTCCCACTCTCCCTCCTCTCTCTATTTCCCTCTCCCACTCTCTCTCTATTTCCCTCTCCCACTCTCCCTCCTCTCTCTATTTCTCTCTCCCACTCTCCTTCCTCTCTCGCTATTTTCCCTCCCCCACTCTCCCACTCTCCCTCCATTTCTCTCTCCCACTCTCCCTCCTCTCTCTATTTCCCTCTCCCTCCTCTCTCTCTTTTTCTCTTTCCAACTCTCCTATTTCTCTCTCCCACTCTCCATTTCTCTCTCCCACTCTCCCTCCTCTCTCTCTCCCCCTCCTTCTCTCTCTATTTCTCTCTCCCACTCTCCCTCCTCTCTCTCTATTCCCCTCTCCCACTCTCCCACCCCTCTCTCTCTCTCCCCCCTCCTCTCTCTCTCTCTCCCTCCTCTCTCTCTATTTCCCTCTCCCACTCCCCCTCCCCTATCTCTATTTGCCTCTCCCACTCTCCCTCCTCTGTCCCTATTTCCCTCTCCCACCTCTCTCTCTCTATTTCTCTCTCCCACTCTCCCTCCTCTCTCTATTTCCCTCTCCTCCTCTCTCTCTTTTCTCTCTCCCACTCTCTCTATTTCTCTCTCCCACTCTTCCCTCCTCTCTCTCTATTTCCATCCCCCACTCTCCCTCCTCTCTCTCTCTATTTCTCTCTCCCACTCTCCCTCCTCTCTCTATTTCCCTCTCCCTCCTCTCTCTCTTTTTCTCTCTCCCACTCTCTCTATTTCTCTCTCCCACTCTCCATTTCTCTCTCCCACTCTCCCTCCTCTCTCTCTCCCCCTCCTCTCTCTCTATTTCCCACTCCCACTCCCCCTCCCCTATCTCTATTTCTCTCTCCCACTCTCCCTCTATTTCTCACTCCCACTCTCCTATTTCTCTCTCCCACTCTCCCTCCTCTCTCTCTATTTCCCTCTCCCACTCTCCCTCCTCTCTCTCTATTTCCCTCTCCCACTCTCTCTCTATTTCCCTCTCCCACTCTCCCTCCTCTCTCTATTTCTCTCTCCCACTCTCCATCCTCTCTATTTCCCTCTCCCACTCTCCCTCCTCTCTCTCTATTTCCCTCTCCCACTCTCCCTCCTCTCTCTATTTCCCTCTCCCACTCTCTCTCTATTTCCCTCTCCCACTCTCCTTCTTCTCTCTCTATTTCTCTCTCCCACTCTCCCTCCTCTCTCTCTATTTCCCTCTCCCACTCTCCCTCCTCTCTCTCTATTTCCCTCTCCCACTCTCCCTCCATTTCTCTCTCCCACTCTCCCTCCTCTCTCTATTTCCCTCTCCCACTCTCTCTCTATTTCCCTCTCCCACACTCCATCCTCTCTATTTCCCTCCCCCACTCTCCCTACCCTCTCTCTGTTTCTCTTTCCCAATCTCCCTCCTCTCTCTCTATTTCCCTCTCCCACTCTCCCTCCTCTCTCTATTTCCCTCTCCCACTCTCTCTATTTCCCTCTCCCACTCTCCCCTCTCTCTCTCTATTTCTCTCTCCCACTCTCCCTCCTCTCTCTATTTCTCTCTCCCACTCTCCCTCCTCTCTCTCTATTTCTCTTTTCCACTCTCCCTCCTCTCTCTATTTCTCTCTCCCACTCTCCTTCCTCTCTCGCTATTTCCCTCCCCCACTCTCCCACTCTCCCTCCATTTCTCCTCTCCCACTCTCCCTCCTCTCTCTATTTCCCTCTCCCTCCTCTCTCTCTATTTCTCTCTCCCACTCTCCCTCCCCTCTATTTTTCTCTCCCACACTTCCTCCCCTCTCTCTTTTCTCTCTCCCACTCTCCCTCCTCTCTTTCTATTTCTCTCTCCCACTCTCCCTCCATTTCTCTCTCCCACTCTCCCTCCTCTCTATTTCTCTCTCCAACTCTCCCTCCTCTCTCTATTTCACTCCTCTCTCTATTTCCTCCCCCACTCTCCCACCCCTCTCTCTGTTTCTCTTTCCCAATCTCCTCCTCTCTCTCTATTCCCTCTCCCACTCTCCCTCTTCTCTCTCTATTTCCCCTCTCCCACTCTCCCTCCTCTCTCTCTATTCTCATCCCCTACTCTCCCTCCTATTTCTCTCTCCCACTCTTCCCTCCTCTCTCTCTATTTCCATCCCCCACTCTCCCTCCTCTCTCTCTCTATTTCTCTCTCCCACTCTCCCTCCTCTCTCTATTTCCCTCTCCCTCCTCTGTCTCTTTTTCTCTCTCCCACTCTCTCTATTCTCTCTCCCACTCTCCCTCCTCTCTCTATTTCCCTCTCCCTCCTCTGTCTCTTTTTCTCTTCCAACTCTCTCTATTTCTCTCTCCCACTCTCCCTCCTCTCTCTATTTCCCTCTCCCACTCTCCCTCCTCTCTCTCTATTTCTCTCTCCCACTCCTCTCTCTCTATTTCCCTCTCCCACTCTCCCTCCTCTCTCTATTTCCCTCTCCCACTCTCTCTCTATTTCTCTCTCCCACTCTCCCCCTTCTCTCTCTATTTCCCTCTCCCACTCTCCTTCTTCTCTCTCTATTTCTCTCTCCCACTCTCCCTCCTCTCTCTCTATTTCCCTCTCCCACTCTCCCTCCTCTCTCTCTATTTCCCTCTCCCTCCTCTCTCTCTATTCTCTCTCCCACTCTCCCCCCTCTCTATCTATCTCTCTCTCCCTCTCTCACTCCTCTCTCTCTATTTCTCTTTCCCACTCTCCCTCCTCTCTCTATTTCTCTCTCCACTCTCTCTCCTCACTCTATTTCCCTCTCCCTCCTCTTTCTCTATTTCCCTCTCCCACACTCCATCCTCTCTATTTCCCTTTCCCACTCTCCCTCCTCTCTCTCTATTTCCCTCTCCCACTCTCCCTCCTCTCTCTCTCTATTTCTCTCTCCCCCTCTCCCCCCTCTCTATGTATTTCTTTCTCCCTCTCTCACTCCTCTCTCTCTGTTTCTCTCTCCCACTCACCCTCCCCTCTATTTTCTCTCCCACACTTCCTCCCCTCTCTCTTTTTCTCTCTCCCACTCTCCCTCCTCTCTTTCTATTCTCTCTCCCACTCTCGCTCCATTTCTCTCTCCCACTCTCCCTCCTCTCTATTTCTCTCTCCAACTCTCCCTCCTCTCTCTATTTCACTCCTCTCTCTATTTCCCTCCCCCACTCTCCCTCCCCTCTCTCTGTTTCTCTCTCCCAATCTCCCTCCTCTCTCTCTGTTTCTCTCTCCCACTCTCCCTCCTCTCTCTCTATTCCCCTCTCCCACTCTCCCTCCTCTCTCTCTATTCCCCTCTCCCACTCTCCCTCCTCTCTCTCTATTCTCATCCCCTACTCTCCCTCCTATTTCTCTCTCCCACTCTTCCCTCCTCTCTCTCCATTTCCATCCCCCACTCTCCCTCCTCTCTCTCTCTATTTCTCTCTCCCACTCTCCCTCCTCTCTCTCTCTCCCTCCTCTCTCTCTATTTCCCTCTCCCACTCCCCCTCCCCTATCTCTATTTGCCTCTCCCACTCTCCCTCCTCTGTCCCTATTTCCCTCTCCCACCTCTCTCTCTCTATTTCTCTCTCCCACTCTCCCTCCTCTCTCTATTTCCCTCTCCCTCCTCTGTCTCTTTTTCTCTCTCCACTCTCTCTATTTCTCTCTCCCACTCTCCCTCCTCTCTCTATTTCCCTCTCCCTCCTCTGTCTCTTTTTCTCTTTCCAACTGTCTCTATTTCTCTCTCCCACTCTCCCTCCTCTCTCTATTTCCCTCTCCCACTCTCCCTCCTCTCTCTCTATTTCTCTCTCCCACTCCTCTCTCTCTATTTCCCTCTCCCACTCTCCCTCCTCTCTCTATTTCCCTCTCCCACTCTCTCTCTATTTCCCTCTCCCACTCTCCCTCCTCTCTCTCTATTTCCCTCTCCCACTCTCCTTCTTCTCTCTCTATTTCTCTCTCCCACTCTCCCTCCTCTCTCTCTATTTCCCTCTCCCACTCTCCCTCCTCTCTCTCTATTTCCCTCTCCCTCCTCTCTCTCTATTTCTCTCTCCCACTCTCCCCCCTCTCTATCTATCTCTCTCTCCCTCTCTCACTCCTCTCTCTCTATTTCTCTTTCCCACTCTCCCTCCTCTCTCTATTTCTCTCTCCCACTCTCCCTCCTCTTTCTCTATTTCCCTCTCCCACACTCCATCCTCTCTATTTCCCTTTCCCACTCTCCCTCCTCTCTCTCTATTTCCCTCTCCCACTCTCCCTCCTCTCTCTCTCTATTTCTCTCTCCCCCTCTCCCCCCTCTCTATGTATTTCTTTCTCCCTCTCTCACTCCTCTCTCTCTATTTCTCTCTCCCACTCTCCCTCCCCTCTATTTTTCTCTCCCACACTTCCTCCCCTCTCTCTTTTTCTCTCTCCCACTCTCCCTCCTCTCTTTCTATTTCTCTCTCCCACTCTCGCTCCATTTCTCTCTCCCACTCTCCCTCCTCTCTATTTCTCTCTCCAACTCTCCCTCCTCTCTCTATTTCACTCCTCTCTCTATTTCCCTCCCCCACTCTCCCTCCCCTCTCTCTGTTTCTCTTTCCCAATCTCCCTCCTCTCTCTCTGTTTCTCTCTCCCACTCTCCCTCCTCTCTCTCTATTCCCCTCTCCCACTCTCCCTCCTCTCTCTCTATTCCCCTCTCCCACTCTCCCTCCTCTCTCTCTATTCTCATCCCCTACTCTCCCTCCTATTTCTCTCTCCCACTCTTCCCTCCTCTCTCTCTATTTCCATCCCCCACTCTCCCTCCTCTCTCTCTCTATTTCTCTCTCCCACTCTCCCTCCTCTCTCTCTCTCTCCCTCCTCTCTCTCTATTTCCCTCTCCCACTCCCCCTCCCCTATCTCTATTTGCCTCTCCCACTCTCCCTCCTCTGTCCCTATTTCCCTCTCCCACCTCTCTCTCTCTATTTCTCTCTCCCACTCTCCCTCCTCTCTCTATTTCCCTCTCCCTCCTCTGTCTCTTTTTCTCTCTCCCACTCTCTCTATTTCTCTCTCCCACTCTCCCTCCTCTCTCTATTTCCCTCTCCCACTCTCCCTCCTCTCTCTCTATTTCTCTCTCCCACTCCTCTCTCTCTATTTCCCTCTCCCACTCTCCCTCCTCTCTCTATTTCCCTCTCCCACTCTCTCTCTATTTCCCTCTCCCACTCTCCCTCCTCTCTCTCTATTTCCCCTCTCCCACTCTCCTTCTTCTCTCTCTATTTCTCTCTCCCACTCTCCCTCCTCTCTCTATATTTCCCTCTCCCACTCTCCCTCCTCTCTCTCTATTTCCCTCTCCCTCCTCTCTCTCTATTTCTCTCTCCCACTCTCCCCCCTCTCTATCTATCTCTCTCTCCCTCTCTCACTCCTCTCTCTCTATTTCTCTTTCCCACTCCCTCCTCTCTCTATTTCTCTCTCCCACTCTCTCTCCTCACTCTATTTCCCTCTCCCTCCTCTTTCTCTATTTCCCTCTCCCACACTCCATCCTCTCTATTTCCCTTTCCCACTCTCCCTCCTCTCTCTCTATTTCCCTCTCCCACTCTCCCTCCTCTCTCTCTCTATTTCTCTCTCCCCCTCTCCCCCCTCTCTATGTATTTCTTTCTCCCTCTCTCACTCCTCTCTCTCTATTTCTCTTTCCCACTCTCCCTCCTCTCTCTATTTCTCTCTCCCACTCTCCATCCTCTCTATTTCCCTCTCCCACTCTCCCTCCTCTCTCTCTATTTCTCTCTCCCACTCTCCCACCTCTCTCTTTCTCTCTATTTCTCTCTCCCACTCTCCATCCTCTCTCTATTTCCCTCTCCCTCCTCTCCCTCTATTTCCCTCTCCTACTCTCCCTCCTCTCTATTTTCCTCTCCCACTATTCCTCCTCTCTCTCTATTTCTCTCTCCCACTCTCTTTCTATTTCTCTCTCCCACTCTCCCACCTCTCTATTTCTCTATCCCACTCTCCCACCTCTCTCTCTCTCTCCCTCCTCTCTCTATTTCCCTCTCCCACCTCTCCCTCTATATTTCTCTCTCCCACTCTCCGTCCTATCTCTATTTCCCACTCCCTCCTCTCTCTCTATTTCTCTCCTCTCTCTCTATTTCTCTCTCCCACTCTCCTTCCTCTCTCGCTATTTCCCTCCCCCACTCTCCCTCCTCTCTCTCTATTTCTCTCACCCGCTCTCCCTCTATTTCTCTCCCACTCTCCTTCCTCTCTCGCTATTTCCCTCCCCCACTCTCCCTCCTCTCTCTCTATTTCTCTCTCCCACTCTCCCTCCCCTCTATTTTTCTCTCCCACACTTCCTCCCCTCTCTCTTTTCTCTCTCCCACTCTCCCTCCTCTCTTTCTATTTCTCTCTCCCACTCTCCCTCCATTTCTCTCTCCCACTTTCCCTCCTCTCTCTATTTCCCTCTCCCTCCTCTCTCTCTATTTCTCTCTCCCACTCTCCCTCCTCTCTCTCTATTTCCATCCCCCCAACCTCCCTCCTCTCTCTCTATTCCTCTCTCCCACTCTCCCTCCTCTCTCTCTCTACTTCTCTCTCCCACTCTCCCTCTATTCCTCTCTCCCACTCTCCCTCCTCTGTCCCTATTTCCCTCTCCCATTCTCCATCCTCTCTATTTCCCTCTCCCACTCTCCCTCCCCTCTCTCTATTTCTCTCTCCCACTCTCCCTCCTCTCTCTTTATTTCCATCCCCCACTCTCCCTCCTCTCTCTCTATTTCTCTCTCCCACTCTCCCTCCTCTCTCTCTATTTCCCTCTCCCACTCTCTCTCTATTTCCCTCTCCCACTCTCCCTCCTCTCTCTCTATTTCCATCTCCCACTCTCTCTCTATTTCCCTCTCCCACTCTCCCCCCTCTCTATCTATTTCTCTCTCCCTCTCTCACTCCTCTCTCTCTATTTCTCTTTCGCACTCTCCCTCCTCTCTCTATTTCTCTCTCCCACTCTCTCTCCTCACTCTATTTCCCTCTCCCTCCTCTTTCTCTATTTCTCTCTCCCACGCTCCCTCCTCTCTCTCTATTTCCCTCTCCCACTCTCCCTCCTCTCTCTCTCTATTTCTCTCTCCCCCTCTCCCCCCTCTCTATGTATTTCTCTCTCCCTCTCTCACTCCTCTCTCTATTTCCCTCTCCCACTCTCCTCCTCTCTCTCTATTTCTCTCTCCCACTCTCCCACCTCTCTCTTTCTCTCTATTTCTCTCTCCCACTCTCCATCCTCTCTCTATTTCCCTCTCCCTCCTCTCCCTCTATTTCCCTCTCCTACTCTCCCTCCTCTCTATTTTCCTCTCCCACTATTCCTCCTCTCTCTCTATTTCTCTCTCCCACTCTCTTTCTATTTCTCTCTCCCACTCTCCCACCTCTCTATTTCTCTATCCCACTCTCCCACCTCTCTCTCTCTCTCCCTCCTCTCTCTCTCTATTTCCCTCTCCCACTCTCCCTACTTTCTCTCTATTTCCCACTCCCACCTCTCCCTCTATATTTCTCTCTCCCACTCTCCGTCCTATCTCTATTTCCCACTCCCTCCTCTCTCTCTATTTCTCTCCTACTCTCTATTTCTCTCTCCCACTCTCCTTCCTCTCTCGCTATTTCCCTCCCCCACTCTCCCTCCTCTCTCTCTATTTCTCTCTCCCACTCTCCCTCCCCTCTATTTTTCTCTCCCACACTTCCTCCCCTCTCTCTTTTTCTCTCTCCCACTCTCCCTCCTCTCTTTCTATTTCTCTCTCCCACTCTCCCTCCATTTCTCTCTCCCACTCTCCCTCCTCTCTCTATTTCCCTCTCCCTCCTCTCTCTCTATTTCTCTCTCCCACTCTCCCTCCTCTCTCTCTATTTCCATCCCCCACCCTCCCTCCTCTCTCTCTATTCCTCTCTCCCACTCTCCCTCCTCTCTCTCTCTCTACTTCTCTTCCTCTCCTTCTCTCTTCTCTCTCTCTTCTTCTCTTCTTCTCTTTCTCTCTTTCTCTCTTCTCTCTCCTCTCTCTCTTCTCTCTCTCTCTCTCTCCTCTCTCTCTTCTCTCCTCTCTTCACTCTCCCTCTATTCCTCTCTCCCACTCTCCCTCCTCTGTCCCTATTTCCCTCTCCCATTCTCCATCCTCTCTATTCCTCTCTCCCACTCTCCCTCCTCTCTCTCTCTCTACTTCTCTCTCCCACTCTCCCTCTATTCCTCTCTCCCACTCTCCCTCCTCTGTCCCTATTTCCCTCTCCCATTCTCCATCCTCTCTATTTCTCTCTCCCACTCTCCCTCCTCTCTCTTTATTTCCATCCCCCACTCTCCCTCCTCTCTCTCTATTTCTCTCTCCCACTCTCCCTCCTCTCTCTCTATTTCTCTCTCCCACTCTCCCTCCTCTCTCCCTCTATTTCTCTGTCCCACTCTCCCTCTATTTCTCTCTCCCACTCTCACTCCTCTCTCTCTATTTCCCTCTTCCACTCTCACTCCTCTCTCTCTTTTTCTCTCTCCCACTTCCCTCCTCTCTCTCTATTTCCCTCTCCTACCTCTTTCTCTATTTCTCTCTCCCACTCTCCATCCCCCTCTCTCTATTTCTCTCTCCCACTCTCCCTCCTCTCTCTCTCCCTCCTCTCTCTCTATTTCCCTCTCCCACTCTCCCTCCCCTATCTCTATTTCTCTCTCCCACCTCTCTCTCTCTCTATTTCTCTCTCCCACTATTTCTCATTCCCACTCTCCCTCTATTTCTCTCTCCCACTCTCCCTCCTCTCTCGCTATTTCCCTCTCCCACTCTCCCTCCTCTTTCTCTATTTCTCTCTCCCACTCTCCCTCCTCTCTCGCTATTTCCCTCTCCCACTCTCCCTCCTCTCTATTTCTCTCTCCCACTCTCCATCCTCTCTCTATTTCACTCCTCTCTCTATTTCTCTTTCCCAATCTCCCTCCTCTCTCTCTATTTCTCTCTCCCATGCTCCGTCCTCTCTCTCTATTTCCCTCTCCCACTCTCTCCCCTCTCGCTATTTCCCTCTCCCACTCTCCCTCCTCTTTGTCTATTTCCCTCTCCCACTCTCCCTCCTCTTTGTCTATTTCCCTCTCCCACTCTCCCTCCTCTCTCTCTATTCCCCTCTCCCACTCTCCCTCCTCTCTCTCTATTCTCATCCCCTACTCTCCCTCCTATTTCTCTCTCCCACTCTTCCCTCCTCTCTCTCTATTTCCATCCCCCACTCTCCCTCCTCTCTCTCTCTATTTCTCTCTCCCACTCTCCCTCCTCTCTCTCTCTCCCCCTCCTCTCTCTCTATTTCCCTCTCCCACTCCCCCTCCCCTATCTCTATTTCCCTCTCCCACTCTCCCTCCTGTGTCCCTATTTCCCTCTCCCACCTCTCTCTCTCTATTTCCCTCTCCCTCCTCTCTCTCTTTTTCTCTCTCCCACTCTCTCTATTTCTCTCTCCCACTCTCCATTTCTCTCTCCCACTCTCCCTCCTCTCTCTCTCCCCCTCCTCTCTCTCTATTTCCCACTCCCACTCTCCTATTTCTCTCTCCCACTCTCCCTCCTCTCTCTCTATTTCCCTCTCCCACTCTCCTTCTTCTCTCTCTATTTCCCTCTCCCATTCTCCCTCCTCTCTCTCTATTTCCCTCTCCCACTCTCCTTCTTCTCTCTCTATTTC